>NW_010228882.1:0-28326 GCF_000690775.1 Eurypyga helias
TGGAGTTGTGTCTTCAGGTTTGGGGTTGGTGGGAGAGCCTTCCTTGGTCGTTGGTGCCTCTGGAGTTGTGTCTTCAGGTTTGGGAGTGGTGGGAGAGTCTGCCTCGGTCGTTGGTGCCTCTGGGGTTGTGTCTTCAGGCTTGGGAGCGGTGGGAGAATGTGCCTTGGTCGTTGGTGCCTCTGTGGCCTCTGGGGTTGTCTCTTCAGGTTTCAGGGTGGTAGGAGAGTCTGCCTTGGTGGTTGGTGCCTCTGGAGTTGTGTCTTCAGGTTTGGGAGTGGTGGGAGAGTCTGCCTCGGTTGTTGGTGCCTCTGGAGTTGTGTCTTCAGGTTTGGGAGTGGTGGGAGAGTCTGCCTTGGTCGTTGTTGCCTCTGGAGTTGTGTCTTCACGTTTGGGGGTGGTGGGAGAGTCTGCCTCAGTTATTGGTGCCTCTGTGGCCTCTGGGGTTGTGTCTTCAGGCTTGGGAGCGGTGGGAGAATGTGCCTTGGTCGTTGGTACCTCTGTGGCCTCTGGGGTTGTGTCTTCAGGTTTGATGGTGCTGGGGTCATCTGCTTCAGTCAGTAGTTCTTCTGTGGCATCTGGGGTCATATCTTCAGCCTTAGGTGTTGTGGGATTGTCTGCCTCACTTGTCAGTGCCTCTGTGGCCTCTGGTGTTGTGTGTTCAGGTCCCAGAGTGGTGGGACCATCTGGCTCGGTTATTGTTTCGTCTGTGGCCTCAGGGGTCATATCTTCTACCTTAGGCGTGGTGGGAGACTCTGCCATGGTCTTTGGTGCTGCTGTTGTCACAGGCATATCTTTCTGAGCCGTAGTGGTCTCTTTGGTTGTAGTTGCTTTTGTGGTACTACTTGTAGTAGGTGCTAAAGTTGTTTTTGGACTAGATGTAGTTACTTCAATTGTTGTGGTTGTATCAGGGTGTTTTGTCATTGGAGCTGGACTTGTCACTTTGTTTTCCAGTCCACTGTCATTATCTATGAGAACAAACATATATTAAGACATTGGAATTGGAGGGCATCCACCTATTGCACATCAATTCATTATACTGGTTAGAAATAGCTACTTATCTACAGCAATAGTTGTTTTTGTGGTCTTTGCTCTAAAAGTTTTCTGTGTATAATTGCATTTGATTAGCTTTAAAGTGGTTGAAACATTCATTTAAGCTGGCAAAAAAAAAAAAAAAAAGGGATATGTGGACACCTTAGTTAAATTCATAAATGCCAGTTTATGGACTTAAGTAACTGTCCAAAGATACAAAATTTAGAAGACCCAAATCAACCTGGACTGTGTGAAGTGTGAATTCCTTTTGTCTGCATGGGGCTTTGCAGCAGCTTAGCTAAGGTTGAAGTAATCCTTTTGGCTAACCTGCCGAAACTCTGAGTGCAGCATGGCCGATTTCAGGTTGGTGTTTGTAGGTGAGGCCACCTGGTGTTCCCATCCTTTCTCATGGAAGGGGACCCACACTGTAAAGTACAGCCCTTCCATTGGGGCGCTTCTATTCTTGGTCTATTCTTTTATTTGTTCCTCTGGCCTTAATTATACCATAGCCTGTGCCAATCACCTCGACTTGAAGGAAAGGGTTAGGGAAATAGGCAAACAAAATTCTTGCATACAGACACTTGACTGCATCTCCTACTGTCTGTATATTGGGTGTTTTTCCTCTTTTTTATTTATAGCTCTAAGACTCCATTTATTTGTGTATCTAACTACACTGACTGAAGTACAATTGTTAGTGTAGCTATGCTGAGCAAAACCAGTAATTGATTCTGCATTTTAATCTCAAGTGTTATCTCTGTGATGTTTTGCCATTTAGTTTTGATTTCATATAGGGTTTTTTTTCTATGCTTCCTGCTGTGTTGCTGTCTATCATTACAATTGAATTGACATTTTTTTCTTGAATATCTGAAAAAACCAAGTGCAGCATCATGTGGTTTGGGGCCATGTCATTCAGCTTTTGAACAAATTTAAAAATCTAAAAACGTCTGAGCTGTTGCTGATGGTCACGGCCTGACGACTGTTAGCAGCATTGATGCAATGTGTCTCCCAGCAGACTGGAAGAAGTTTTAATACTGCACTGTCAGAAATAATCCCTGTGCAAAAGTATTGTAGCAGCAGTGTGGTATGGGCAGAGCGTTACAGAACAGGTTTTCCTCCCACCCAGTGTAGCTGAAATACCATAAGCCAAGTGGGATCCTATTAATAGCTATATGAATTCCCTTAACTTTGTTTCATTTGATGCGATATATTGATTTTTGTAATAGGAAATTGCCACAGCAGAAAGGTAAGTACTCCAACTTAGAAAAAAACAAACAAACAAACAAAAAACCCCACACAAAACCTAAAGATTAAAATATTGACCAAAATTGTCTTCTAGTCTCACTTCATACTTGTTACTTCAGGTTTAAAGTTCAAACTGATCTCCTAAGTTATAATAAATCATATGTGTTTTCTGAAGCGACATGATTAAAGCTAGAGAAACATACTAGGAGACAAGGTCCTGCCAATTCATCACTGTCACAAAATACAACACCCTTCCTGTTCCAGCTGTGGACTTGGTCCAAAACTGACAACAGCATATAACATATTTTTAGGAAGATGTGTGTGAAAATCCAATAGAGACACAGGAGACATCACCACAGTCCAACATCTGTGTGAAGTGAACTCTCCAAAGTCAGTATCCTAAAGTCTAGGTGAGGTAATTAGTTTATAAACCGAGCGGTTCCAAGCTTGGTAACTGTCTGGTAATGTCTTACATCGTCTTTCTATTTCCAGAGCAGGAAAATGGCCTTTAAAGTTCCTTCAGGTAACACCCATCCTGTTTCATTCGTATGCTTTCCTACCTTCCATAACTTCATGGGGCTGTGTTACTTCCTCTGGCTTTTTCTCCTCGTTTGTGGATGACCTTTTAGATGTTGATTTGTTTGGTGGAGGAGTCTGAGGTGATGACTTTTCTGTATGTGCTGAAAGAAATAATCTGTTAATAGGAGCAGTTTTTTTTAATAGGTGCTTGGTGTCAAATCTGTAAGAAGAAAGTGATTGCAAAATTTCTCTATCTTCCTTATAAATCCAAGTTTCTTCATATCTATAGGATTTTTTAAACTACTATTCAGAAGAAAAAGAGGAAAAATGCCCTTTGGATCCTTGAATCTCCACAAACAGGAGAAATATTTTTCCTGCAAGTTTGAGATGAGTCATTCTTTGTTAACATGAAATTTGAGATGAGAAATAGATGAATTCCAAGTGGAGCTCTACATTCTTAGAAAAATTTCTTTTGTCACCTTATTTTTTTGACAACAGATGTCTTGGGGCTAACTCACTATAGTGTATCTCTGAGAACTGCCATATTAGCCAAGCATTTACTTTGATAAACCCCTGAAGATTTAGTTATATTGTAGTTCTTCAGACGTGTTAATTCTGCACATAATTGATCATTTGAGAGAGACATCTTAAAAGCTACTGTTTCCTTGAAAGAGACAGAAGCTACGAAGTAGGCATGGACCAAAGAAACAGTGCAAGGTCTAGATATTAAACTGACTTCTAGTAGCTTGAGTTTTAGGAGAAACTGGATGTTTGTGTTCAGATTTTCCAACTCTGAAGATTGCATGGAATTTCACTTGCATTCAGTAAGAGCCAGAAAATATTTTTTATTTATTGTTGGGTTGATTGGAAGTGAGACTCTCTCTTCCCACTAACACAACCTTGTAGAAGGAGATTGTTGGTTGTGAAAAAAGCATGATGGGTCTCAGAGTACCTGCAGGATCTTTTTGATCAAACTAAAGGAGCTGGTAGCTGCCATAGGTATGTGTAATCGGGTTTTTACAAAAGGAGTAGTACCTTTGTATCATAAGGTGATGACCATGGTATCAAATTTCTTATAGCACCTAGTACTCAGAGTGAGTAAGGTTGGGCTATATCCTGAAGCTTTTATTGAGAGAGGGAAATCAAATAAAATAACTCTGGGAGCTGAGTCTGCTTCCAAGAGGGTTCAAGAGAACGTTTGATCGGTCCTTAACTGTGTGTGCATGTGTATTCAGGGGATAAAGGGCTTCTGGAGGATATGAAATATAAACATTGTGAACTTCGCTCGGCTGTACAGAGCAAACTGTTCAGAAAATGAAGAAGCAACAAAATGAAGGTTCACTGCATGGCATTAAGTTATTTCATTATTCCAAAAGGTTTAACAGGTTTCTCAGTTTTGCTACTCACACATAGCAAAAATACTAAAATACTGAGTACAGGGGTAGGCTGTGTTTTGGGGATTTTTGTTTGGTTGGTTGGTTGGTTTTCTTGGGTTTTTTTGGCAAAAATTAAGTAACTAAAGTAGCTAAGTAACTAAAATACTACAATATCTCTCTAAGGTTATGAGCAGTTGGTTAACTTTTCATTTTATTTGAACTGAAGAACAAGTGAAACAGCTATTGTTTGTGAGTGTTCATGCATGTTAAGCTCCAGCAGCAAGAGTGAGATATCTCAAAGTCAGCAAAGTCACTGCAAGATACTTCTAAGACACTTACCCTCTTCTAGACATACAGTGAAAAAATGCTGGACACAGAGTTTATTTCAGTATAAATTACTATGCAGCAGAGTATCAGAACCAAGAAACTGTACCAGCACATGGAGACAGGAAGTGGTTGGTAAAGTGAACAACTGATAATCTGTAACATCTTGTTTGTTAAAGTGCACGCTTTGGAAATTGGCTGCTTTGGAGGTTGTCTGGTCAACAACCTGGTGCCAGGCCATGTTTGCCAAGTGTGTTCACGCAGATGAATTTAGGTCCGTAAGTAGCAGAAACTTTAAGGACATGATGAAATGAAACATACTCGGTTGGTATTTTCTAGACTGGAATTCAATTGCTAGTGTCATTAAAGCTACATGAAGTGAAACTGCTCCTCTAGATCTGCGCTTTAGTGCTCAGCTACCAAAAACCCACCAGAGTCTGCAGTGAAGGACAGAATAATTAGAAGTGATTATGGGTCAGAGCAATCCTCCTCTGAATGGAATTTGCAGCCTAAAGGTTAAATGTGCATTGAAATTCCTTTTGACGTGGTGTTAATGTCCAACTGCTGCTAACCAGGCAAATCCTACAGTTCCTCCCTCTTGTCCCAGGGCTGTGTTTCTGTGCTGGGCTGCTCTTCCCATGTTGGGTTTGAGGTCGGGAGGATTTCTCTATATGCTGCCAGCGACTGCAGTAACCCAAAGCAAGTGGTCTGGAGGTTCAGGTAGTGCTATCCCAAGGCAATGAGTAGATATTCTTCACGTTAGGTTGCATGAGGAATTTAAGGGAGTTGGAGTTTCCTTTGTTAATACTTTTTTTTTTTTTTCTTTAAAGATGAACTAGACTTTTTACTGCCATTTGTCATTCATTCCCCTCAGGTTCTCTCCTTGAATTACACTACTGATGTAACTTCAGTAGCATGAGTGGAAGTGCACATGCAAAACCTGGCCTTACACATGACACTCCTGATAGTAAATTAGAGTATAGCTAGTGTCAAAAGAGACTAAGGCATAATAAAACTTTACCCTCAGATTTTGTATCTTGGTGATGGCTTGCAGTATATCCACCTGTATGCATCCATAAAGTGTTCATGCTTGAGAAAATGGTCAATTTATTGTTGAAATTAGGTTTTATTTTTGGTTTGGTTTTTGTTTAGTAGCTAATTACTTGTGCCCTTGTTTTATGATAATGCAAAGCATCTCTGTTTACATATATCTAGGAAAAATATAGTGATAAAGAAATTTCTTACCCTCTTTACAGTGTTTCGCATAGTCTGGGCAACACTTGCCATATCGTTCACAGTCTATGTCACAGTCACACTCTCTTCCTCTTTCAAAGGCTTCAAAGCAACGTCCTCTGCAGGAGAGTGCTGTGTAAGGTAGAACGAGAGAGTTAGTATTTCTGGCTAGCTTACGTTTACTGCTGGGACCTTTCTACAGTGAAGTCATTTGCTTAAGCTGATGTAAAGAACAGTTTCATAAAATAGGGTAGTTATTTTAAGCTGAAACTTGTTTTTGTAATTATGGGGTTTAGAGCAAAACTGCACTTGACCATTGCAATATACTGAGCGCTTTTGGAATTGATAGTGGAATGAAATGTGACCTCAGCATTCACTTTAGCTAGGTCCCATCAGAGAAGGTTTCCATTTCCCTTATCAAATAGCAGTTATCTCAAGAATAGTATTTAAATTCAGTGTTGGGTTTTCAAAAAGTTGTTCATCAGGGTACCACTTTGCATCCAGTGATGTGTCTACCAAAGCATTTCTGAAAAATAATTTGCCTAAATGGGTCATGACCAAGTGTACCTGTTGTCTCTGGGCAAACACTGCAACTTAATTGTGTGAATGAGTTAACAAAGTTATACAGAGTGACTATTTCTGAAACGTTATCCTGGTCTGTTTAATACAGTTCTTAAATTTTAGTACTAAAGGTGTACCTGCCATGTTTTGACATGACTAATAACCACATGCTTTTAATATTTCATTATTGGTTAACTTCTGACAATTTCAGTCACTACGATACTTCTGTTTCTTATCAAATCATGACCAAATTGTTTTGGGAAGCAGATGCACAGCTATTACAGATGTCAGCAAAACGTGTATTTTTCAAGGACAAAAATTTGTCCTTAAACGTTTACATCACGTTGCCAATATTTATTATCATTCAGTAGTACCTTTAATAGGTACTTAGTTAACTGTTAAATTGAAGTGATGACGTTAGACCTGAAGTTGATATTTTTTGAGGATGCTTAGCATCTCAGAGAATTGAGCCAACAATTAGCAATCACTTGGTATTTCCAGAATTTACTGTATGATCTGTTATTCTTAACCTGTATCTTTTCTGTACATAAGTCTCTATTGAATTTATTGTCTTTGTGATAGGCAGAGCATAAAACCCTGTTTTACAATTAAATCACTGTCTAGCAAAATTAGGATTACTGTATAGGCAGATTCTGAACATCTTTTGACCAGCATAGATAAGGAGTGAGTCTGTTGCTGCCAGTGAATTCATCCCACATGCACAGGTGAAATTTAATTTTTTTTAATGACATTAGGGCAGCTTTTATTGATAAACAATATCTGATATTTTCTCTAATTTAGTTGGCATCGTTCACAGACTAACTGGGCAACAGTCCTTAGTCAGACTGCCTGCATCCTTTAAGGAGTGTGCCTACTGTGCTTGCCTGAATTCAGTGATTTAGGGTAGAACAGGGAAGACTTCCTCTAGCCTTAATGTAGATGCCAGAATAACTTTAGGATCTGGCCACAATAAATAAATAGCCTACATAATTAAAATGCCTCAGTATGTATTTTCAGTAATGAAAAATGCTGATGTCCCCTCACAAATCAAAATCAGGATGGGGAGGACTGAAGTGCAAGAGTTTCCAGTGCAGCAGAGTTAGCATTTCAGAGTGCTGCATCTGCATTCTGAACAACAGTTGACCTGTGTTGCTCGATCTAAGAAGTCTTATTTTACACTTGTAATCTTACTAGAACTACAGTGTAATGTAACAAACTGCAGTTACCTAAATCACTGATGTTTTTGACATTGGTGGTTCAGAAGAAAGTGTTTTTTAGCTCTCAGTAAAGCAGTTTGAAGTACCTGTGTTTATCTACACTCTACAGTTTTGCATAGAAAACAATACTCATCCAATCATCTTCTCCATAGATCTCTGGACATGGTTCTGGTCCAGAGTCAGTTTCTATCCATGGAAGGACACCCTCTGACTTTGGATTAGACCTTACAGTTCCACACTGCTTATATTTGACTTGGAATGTCCCTGAATTTCTTCCTGTAAAAATCTGAATTTCCTTTTACCATTCTTTTATTTTGTGTAAGAGACAGACAGTACAAATGCACTGAGGAGAAGAAAGCAAGCAGTAGGTAAACTGTTGCCCCTCTTGCCTAGCTCTGCTCTTCTGAAAAGCAACATCCTTTTCTCAGTGATAACCTGTGGATACACAATTTCCCTTGAACAGGTTGTAAAAGGTTGTTACAGAGTTTTTGAGGGGGAAACAATACATGTGTGAGAGGAGAACAAGGACACAGTGAACTGAAAGAGACATGTAAACATTCAGAGGAGAGACACTAGTGTAGTAGGGAGTTGGAGCAGACAGGATTGGGAAGTCTTGCTGATAGGAACTGGCTGTGTTTGGGAACTTACCCACTGTGCAGACTTTCTTGAAATCAGGGCAGCACTCCATGTAGTGTTGACAGTTAAAATCACAGTGGCAGTCATGCTCTCTAGAATACCCTTCCCCACATCTCCCTGTACAGCTTGATAAATCTAAAATCACACAACACTTGTGTAAATATTGCCAAACCAAAATAGTACAGAAGTAAATGCTGAACGGTGAGGTGGTAAGATTATCTTTTTCTCTAGAGAATGCCATTTTTTCGTTCAATATTGCAGAAACTGTGGGCCCAGTGTGACACCTCCTGAAGGCACATGGATCAGAGGTTTGCTCTGAGCCAGCCTGAGGACCAGCAGCAAGGCACACTCATGTTACAGGGGTGTTCTGCTGAGGCTAACTGTTTCTCCTGAAGATTAATGAACCCCTGAGCACTGGTGCAGCAGTTCTGGCATCCAAACTAGCCCATGCAGATTTAACTTAGGCAGTATATTAGCCAGGCGCTATATTGTTTTGCAGAGTTATTCTCCATCTTAATTCACCCTACAAATGGTTATAGATGTGCGTCTGCACAACTGTACCTGACAGACCCATTAGGTTTGTCTGGTTTTTACTATTGGTAATGTTTTTCCATAATAACCAAATAAACTCAGTTTAGCTTGCAAACTGGTGAGCCCTGTCATAATTAAATACAGGTCCCTGGAGACTTCTTTATTGGAAGTTTGCAAAATCTACCTGCACTCCCCCTCTACATTATCCTTTGCCTTGAGGTCAGAGAGGAATTTGGCATCAACTCTACAGTTAGGAAGAGTTGGGATCTAGCCCTGCAATATTCTATTAAGTACCTTCTGTTTATTAATTAGGTGATTACTTATTAGCAGACTAACGTAAAAGCTCATCCCACAATGCCTTTACCACTAGACTGCTGTAGTGTTGGAAAATGCTAGATAATAATAAATGGTGCAGATTGCAGCTGGTAAAAAGACATCGGGGGTATGCTTTCAACTGGCAAGCGTTGAAGCCTGGCAGCGGTTTGTTACCTTCTGCTGCCAGATCGGCTATTCAACCTGCAAGAACTCCTTGTCCTATGTGAAATCTTTACTGACATCACATGCTAACAGCTTCTTCTGGAAATGAAACATGCAGGACCACAAGTGAAGCGCCCCTAAATACAAACAAAGAAGCTGAACGATCAGCAAGCTAAAACAGGGTTAAGATTATCAGCTGAAACACTGAGGAACAACAAGAAAATAACAAGAAGTAACATGTAACACAACACAACAACAAAGACAATTTCTAACAGCACACGCTCCACGTGTGTATGTGTGAGTGTGTGTATGAAGGAAGACGGTGGAATAAGAAATAATAATATATATTGTGATTTTCAGCAGTTAAGTATAATGTTTGTTCCCACTTCTTCACAAACAGTGAAGTGGGACTAGGGAATAAATGGAGAAGTCGTGTACCTGAGTTGATGGTCTGTTAATGCTGGAGTTGAAAAGAGAAGCTAGACATCTTCCTTTATGGGTATGTGGCCAATATACTGCCCCCTTCTTCCCTTATGGGAAGAATTTAAGTCAAAAATATAACACCTCCTCATTCATTTATTTAGTTTAAGTTTATGACTTGTAAATTATGAAGTTACTTCTAAGGAAAATGCCTAAATGGCTCTAGTTGCTGTTGGCAAGAGTCTTGATTTTCGCTGAAAATAGAGGGAAGGCTCCCATCAAGTGTAGAGGGTGCAGGGTCAGGCTGCTCTGCAGGTCAAACCTGCCATTTGCTGCACCCTGACAAGCTCCTCAGAATCACAAAAGTTATGTCTTCTACTATCAAGATAGTAGTTATGTCTTCTACTATCAATAATATCAATTATTTTCTACCAGCAAGTAATACACTATGTTACAGAGCTTTGAGAGTAAATGACAGTCTGTAGTACTAAGGCAATAATTGCCAAAATTTGCATCAGTGGTGGTAATAACAGAGCGTTTAATGGCAAAGTACTTAGCACAGTATAGACATTCCTTTCCCTGAGCCTATTATATTTAAATATTTCTAACCAAATTGTGTGGATATGGTAGTTTTTAGATTCTTCCTTGAATCATACTGCAAATCATTTAGGCTAAATATGTCAGTCTGAGGGCAACAGGATCTGTAGAATATGTCTACAGAGAAAGAAGTAGGTTCATGCACGTTTTGCATTATAGTCATATGTTATTTCTCCAAAAAAGAGGAGGACCATGCTGTACCAAAATATACTTAAGAAAATATTCAGTGATTATAAAACTGAATCATAATGTCTGTCATAGAATTCAGTATTTTTAGGAAAATTAATTTGAAGCATTCTTAGTATTTGTTAGATATCCTAGGCACCCTCCCTTCAACACTGTATGTTACAGTACCTTCAGAAGACACTTCTTGAATCAAGGACAGTGAAAGAATCAGCAGGGATATACAAAGTATGTTCCATATGATCATTACTTTCAGGTATGACATCATCCCTGAAAAGCAATAATCTCGCATCACTACATTGAATGCAATTAATCAGTTCATAATTAAAATAAAAATTGTAGTGCACATCTTTATACATAACCTTAGTTTAATGACAACACAAAATGATCCAAGAACAAATTGCTAATGTAGAATTACTCTGTAAATTCTCTCTTGGTTATTAGTCGAATAACTGTTAAATTTTGTAGTCAGACTAGGAAAATTCATTATTAACAACAGAGTAAGTTTTTGCAGAATTGTATTACATGAAAACTACCGTCACATTCTTCTCATTTTAACATGGATGCACTTCAGTACAACAATTTCTAAGGTTATAATACTGGTAAATATAAATGCAAATTAAAAAAAATATTGTCAAAACATTAATTATTAAGGACCATAATTTTATAAACAATAATCTATCATTGAAATATTTGTATTTAAATATGTCAAATGGAAATGTAAGATAAAAGTAAATCTTCTTTCAAAGGGAAAACTTGACTGTTTTTTCTGTTCCACTTCATCATTTTCCTTTTGAAGAAGAGCATATCAAAACACTCTGAATAGAGATTGGTGTGGCACTTACCTGACAAAGAATATGCCTCCTCTCAGTGATGTTTCAGATGCCTTATATATTGCTTTGTAACTGTGCTGGGGTTAACTAATTAGACAGCTTGTTAAACAAAACTGCCAATGACAGCTTATGACAGCAAACTTTCCACATGAGTTGGAAGAGGTCCCAGATGACTAGACTAACACAACATCTGGTAAATACTCCCATTAAGAAAAATGATTACAGAAAAAACTAAATAGGATTTACTAGTCAAAACACATTTTGATTGCTGAGTGAAATGAACAAATTGTCCTGAATGTTGAGAGTTGGACTCGATGATCCTTTATGGACCCCTTCCAACCCGAGATATTCTATGATTCTGTGAATGCATCTGGAAAGCATTAGATACTCTTGCATAGCAATTAAAAAATCATTATAAGCAAATGCTGAGTGTATTTTCTTTTCTGTCAAATGTAGTTTAGGTGACAATAGCCTAAAATTATGCAGTATTATCTGCTACTGATGGTGTATCTTCTCCAAAAAGTTCTGAGATCTGATTTGTACAGTCATAAGTAATTCACCATTTCTGAGCTGAATACATAGTCCTTCTCCCTGGACTGAATGGAAATTTTGCCAAGGTATTGGCTAGAAATCAAAGAATTTAGTTGAATCTCAAATTTATTAAATATATTGGATGTAAAGCATCAAAAATGAATGAAAGAGACTGAAATTGTTTCAATGGTCTTTGTGTTTATTGGTTCCAGATTCAGGATACTGGAAAGGGCTATTTCTAACTCTCTCTCAGAGCTAAAGGAGGTTTCCATTGAGACCCTGACTGTCAGGCTTTGGAAGGGATTCTTTACTCAGAAACTGTCTTAAAGGCCAGGGTTCTTTGATGCTTCTGACTTACAATATTGCTTGAATCCCAAAGTAATTCTGTTAACCCCAAATAATAAATATGGTATAATATACATTGGTCCCAATTGAGGAGAGCACTTAAAATGAGCTTGAGTCGCTTAAGGAAAATAGTGTACACACCTCTGAAAAGGAGTGGGTCTAGACATGTGCTTGGATATTTTCCTTGCTTGGTATAATGATTGTGAAGCTTTAGTATTTTTATGCTAGAATTTCTTCCTAATTTCTGTATTATCACAATAGAGGCAATTTCATTCCATCTTTCTGCATTGTGGATGCTTCTAATTGCTTTCATAATGCAGCCATGCTTCAGTTAATTGATTACAGTCAATAAGAGTGCTTTTTCAGTGCTCTAGGAACACATATAATCTGTATAAAAGTTTCTAGAGTTATTTAGACAAGTGTTAAGTGGGAGCACTTACCCAGCGATTTGCTGTTCAAGTTCTCTGCCTGCTGCCAACCTGCTTATGAAGTAACTATTACTCTTCTTTGTGGAAAACAGAACCCTAGGCTCTGAGATTTTATGGTGTTTATTCAAGGTAATAGACAGAGCAAAATATATATTACGTGTCTTATAACGAGCACTTCAGTGCTGTCTTTAGTGGACCTGACTATAGATTTGATAAAGAAACTCTGTGGTTTGAGAAGAGAGGTACTTATCTATGAATACTTAAAGCCTAGGGAAGAAGCAGTTCTTACAGTAGCTAAATAGGATCAACATGATAAGATAGGTTTTCTAGAAAAGAACTACAATCCTCATAACTTGAAAAATTTATAATTTGATCAAGCAAAACATTTAAGGCTATGTAATTGAGTATATCCTTACTTTGATATCCATGATGTGGAGATTTCTCAGCTCTTCCATCATTTCAGAGCTAGTACAACTGTTGAGTCCCAGTTCATATTGACTAGCTATCTGAGGGGAAAAAAATGTATATGTAAAGTAGTAAATAAAAAGTAACAGATCAAAATATTATCATGCTTCTGTTAACATGCCAGTACTCAATTAAGTCAAATGAAGACACTTAGGTACATACACAACTTGAAAATATGGGTAGTTATGATTGGCTGCTATATTTATTGTGTGCTATGGATGTGTTCATTTTGGTAGGGTTCTGTTGTTTCATTTCTCTTACGAATTAAGTTTTTGGATTGCCAGAGGTGACATGGGGTTGCAAAGTTTGAGTGATGAGAAGATAACAATTCTGTAAGTGAATTAATAGGCTGTGTAAAGCATTTAAGACACCTGTAAATGGTAGTGTCACATTTGCATGGAAATGGTATCTGTGCAGGCACTTCACAGCGTGTGATCAGACAACAGTGTGGTGGGATTTATATCCTAACCATCTCCTGCTGGTCTTCCCTTTATTTTTAGGGATGGACTTTGAAATCCTGCTTTAAGCTATTGTTACGTTTTCTGGGAGGTGGTAAGAAGTATGCTCAAGTACAGACAAGGTCAGGGTGCTCATGATGGACAGGGTTTACTTGCTACTGTTAGGCAATGGTTTGTGTGCCAAGGGCCACAGGAGTAACGGTGAAAGGGTAAGCAGGGAGCTGCGTGGGTAGGCAAGGGTGAGGTGGGGACACATCCCAACCGTTTTTGGGCTGAGCTCCATCTGAAATGGACTTAGAATGATAAAAATAAGGAAATCGAATATTTTGTACTTTCCCCATTTTTATTGCTGCTGCATTTAGGGAAACAGGACTCGCTACGTTCCTGATGAGTACATAAAGATACATGGCTTCACCACCATTTTCTTTGTCTTGAAGCAACATATAGGACCTAATATTGTGGTTAGCCACTGCAATTGGAAAGAGATAACATTATTTTTTATCCGATATTTCATTGCTTCAGTTAGATTACAACTGACCAGTCATTTAATTTGGCAAGGGTTTCAGGTGACGTAAGTAAACCCTTCATTAAACCTTCTCATGTGTATCCAAACTCTTATCTGTATTTCCCAACTTCATTAGCTGATGGCATTTTTTTCAAAAAGGGGGGTGGGGTGGGAAGCACCTTTCAACCCCTGCTTTGCTTATACTGAGATCATCACAGTTACAGTACTGTTATTGTTATCTTTGATTTCTGGATTAATGGATTCCTCACATTGATGCCTGTGACTCAATTGTATTTTTACGCCTTTTCAGGCCTTGGGGTTTTTTTTGGAAGCTCATCAATCAGTCACATCTATGGTAGTGGTTTTGTGGTGTGTTCATATCCACTGGAGATCACGTGGAAAACTGAGATCATCACAGTTACAGTACTGTTATTGTTATCTTTGATTTCTGGATTAATGGATTCCTCACATTGATGCCTGTGACTCAATTGTATTTTTACGCCTTTTCAGGCCTTGGGGTTTTTTTTGGAAGCTCATCAATCAGTCACATCTATGGTAGTGGTTTTGTGGTGTGTTCATATCCACTGGAGATCACGTGGAAAATGTAAACTAGTGAAGTCCCAGAAATTGGTAGTTATGTTAATCTGGGTTTGGTCTGACAGATGCCTTATTGCTTTTTCAGTCCTATCATTGATCCTCATTAGTAACCAATCAGTATCCTAAAAATATCATGTAATGTGCATATAAAAACTAGGTTAACATTTGAAGTACTCTGAGTTCCTGGGAGAACTTGGCTATAACAGCAGCTGGGGTGCCCCAGCAGAAGTTATATAGAGGAATTGAGCTGAGCAAGAGTGAAGAAAGCGAAAAGAAGACAAAAGAGCATGTATTTAGAGTAGTGTTGGTCTGTTAACTGTTCACTGATCAGTGTCCCTCTTTCTCATCTTTAACCTAGAAGGAATCATAGGAGGAGTTTAACGGACACTTACGTTAGTGCTCAAAGTCTCATTAGATGAGTTATGGAGAAAAACCATGGAGAACCTCAGAAAACTTTTGCTATTGCAGGAAGGACTGACATGCTTTCAGGCTTACAGTCTTGGAGGGGCAAGGAAAGAGAAAGATGTAGTGGAGGTAGAAGCCCTAATGTGGGAAGGGCATGGGGTTGCAGTTAAATCTTCTGGGTAATCTGGTAACTGCCCGAAGGATGCTTCTATGATCAGTCTCTTACTTCCATGTCAGAACTGGCTACATTTTATTCGCGTATTTTATTTGATTATAGTGAAAAAGTGTTCATTTTGGGGAGCTTTTAAATATGCTGACTTTTAAGACAGAGGTTTATTAGTACCATTGCTTTTCTGTGATTTATGAGTAGTATGAGTAGCAGTAGTGTTGCAATGAATTCGGCTATAGCAAGCTGCTGTAATAAGGGTCAGATGGTCACATCACAATAAACTTATTGCATTTCCAAGTCCTAAAATGTTGAGAGAATTATTTAAAGTAAGTGGTAGGGAGAAAAAATATGACTTAGAAATTACGTTTGTCCTCACAGAGATAGCAGATGAACCTGTAATGATAGGTGAAAGACGAAGGATAGAATCTGCATGTTTATGTTATTTTCATAGTACTACCAAAATCAGCAGAATAAACCTTTATTCCAGAAAAGCCTTGAAACTCAGCATAGCTGCAGACATTGCTGAATATCCTGAAGAGCAGGAGGAGGAGGAGCAGATCTGCTGGGTGTTTATGTCTATAGATGTACATAACCTCAACCTCTGGAGCCTTGGCCCTAAGATCATCACTTTATAGCTATCATAATATTTCTCACTGAGTCTTAATAATTTCCTTTAGAAGAATTATAGAAGTTTTTATCCAGAAGTTAGAGCATGGATTTATTTGAACTAGGATGAAGCCTAATCTTGTGTGAAACGATTCATACAACAGGGCAGAATTTTAGTGACAGAAAGTTACAGGGAAAAATCTTTTAGAGAATGTCTGGCAAAACAGGACCTTACTAAATCAGAAATATTAAACTTACCTTTCTTTTCCAGTATATGAATTATTTCCCTTCTAACTTGGGTCTAGTGAAATGGTTATTTGTATCTAAATAGCCTGATTAGCGAGTGACTACTGCCTTGTAAAAATGTCTCAGGACACTAATTATATTCCACATTGTTTGTTCTTTTTTGTTCACATAACATATGGATTAATTCTACTGAATAATAGGTGGAAGGAAACAATGGATTCAACTATGGGAAGAAAAAGTCATGCAAGATTTGATTAATATGAAGGATGGCACATAAGAAAAATAGCATGAGAAAGGGTGCTTCAGGTAGGAGGAAGAGGTGAATCTAGGGGAGCAAGAACTTATACAGGTCTTTTTATAACATAAGAAATCATGTTTATCAGTTAAACAATGAATTCTCACGTGAACAGTAATAGATGAATTAGCTCTTTTTTTTTTTTTTTTTTGAATAAAATACACAGAAAATTCTTTCAGACCAGTTATTTCATTACCACCTACAGGACTTTTAATAAAGACTCCCAGAAACAGTCACCACTTTTTATGACTGAAGAATAGCACTCTTGCTTTGGCAAAATAGTGTTGAAAAGGTGTCAAATGGGTTTTTTTTTCAGACTTTGTATGAAGTAATTTTCTTGTAACATGAAGAATCATCTTTCTTAGACATCACACTTAGGCTACTATAAATAATCCTTTTAACACATTTTTCAAGCTTTCACCTCTTATGTATTCAAGGAAAAAATGTTCTCTTTAAATTTGTATGTTCAAGGGGGAAAGACTTGCTGGATCAGCATAATTGTACACAAGAGCGACAAGTAGTTAATTTATACTTCTATGAGAAGAATTTTTTTCTTTTTTTTGGAACTTTTCTGCTGTTGCTTGGCTCCAGAATGAGAATTGAACAGTAGCATTTCTGATGTGTATTCAACAAGAAGGTCCTGAAGGTCATATAATAAGTTCATGTACAAAAAACCAGTCTCTTGGCAGTACTGAATACTGTATATTAATGCGAGTAGAGAGTGCTTTCGTTAAAGCTGCCCGAGGCTTGCGGAAGCTGATTATTTTTTCTTCTTGTTGTAAACACCGTGGTTTGATCATTTGTATTTTTACAAGAATCTGAATTATTAGCTTGAAATGTTCAGTACTTTGCTTATTAGGATTCTGTGATGTGAAAGGCACGAACAGTGAGTAAGAGTTGACTGGGTATTTGGCAGAGTGGATTGCCTCAGCATGATAAATCCTTTTCTCTTTGTCAAAGTTAAAGTTACATAGGTATATATATATATTAAAAAAGGAAATATAATAATTTTTCCCTTGAGTTTCAATGATCTTTGAAATAGTTGTATTCTCTTTTAAGTGCTTTCAAAATGAACTCTGCCTCTGAGAAATCAGTTTTCTTCTCAATCTTCCTGCAAGAGTTGCACACACAGAGCATGTTTGCAGCAGCTCAGAACAGGACACTGAGTATACAGCAGCCTGTTTGCAGTTTAAATATAACAGGAAGATTCTTCCTGCAAATAAAATGATTGCAAAAACATAAATTATTCAGTAAGGCTATGGTTCATCACAGACTGTGCAGTATGTATCTAAGCCTGAAAAAGGAATAATCTGCAGCAAAGACAGGATTCTTAACCTGATCTGCTGAGGGCATAATGAGGCAAAATGAAGAAAATAACAACCTTTATTTGTTTATCATCCAAATATCTTTCTTCTAGATCAGGAAATTTCTAGGCGTTGGTCTCTGTTTGCCTATAATTGTCTGAGGTTAGAACTGAAATAAGTATTAGGTTTTAGAAATCTAAAACTGAAATTCTACTTTCTCAAGTGGCAGGGCAAGGAAGGAGAATGTCCAGTTCTGAAGGGCTCAGGTAGGTGGGAGCATGAATTGTAGGAGCTCCCTTCTGGTAGGGAATAAAGTTCTTTACCTCCCCTAAACAATCCTCTTTCACAGCATGGCTTACCATAAATAAAAGCTGCTGTTAGGGTTGGGGATCTGAATTAGTCCCCATATCCTTCCTTGGGTGTGATTATGCTTGAGGTTGGGGTCAAGGTCAAGCTTTGGAGAGATGAGCCTTCAAGAATTCAGTGGATTTTAAAGCCCTAACAGTTAAGAGGGCTGGCAGTAGTAGGGATTAGATTTTTTCTGTTTAAATGATTCATCCCCCTTCTAGACTTCAAATTAAGTTTATGGTTTGAATTAACATTAAATTGTAAGGCTCTAGTGATTCAACTTTGTGGCTTTCAGTTTTAGGAGGGTGTCTGGCAGGGCCCATTTATTCCCATGTACTGTAGGGATTGATCAATATATTGATACTACTAAGTATATATTTGGGCTCAGCAAGGGTTTCTGGTTTTGAAGCTCAGGTACTAAGAGATTAAAAGGAAGGCTGAGGATTGATGAAGATCTTATCTTCTGTGTTACTGTAGGAATTGATCTCCCTAGTAAAATGGAGTTTTTGAGGTTCATGCTATTGAGATCCTCATTTATGGCTACATTCCATATATGCTCAGTAATCGCATTTCACTGTATTTCATTAATGCTTGTATGTTTCAGTTTCAATCAACAATTTCAAATATTTGTGTGTTTCGTTTCCTTCCCATGTCACTTACTGTAAAGATTGGCTTCATCCTTATAACTGAGATTAACATTCTTATATTGAGGATGAGGGCTGGAATTAATTTAGGCATCTACAACTTTAAGAACCAGTAAGTGTGGGCGGACATGAAGCACAGCCATGTAGTTTACTTTTATAAACGGATCGATCTCTGGCTATAAAGAAGACTTGGTTTAGGTTTCAAGGATTTAACAATTCAACACATCGATCTATAGATTATCTGGGGACTTCAGAGATAGGGTTGGAGTTAGGAGAAATCTGAGAAGTAAAAATCTGATGGTCTTCTGGAATCCATGGGCAGTGGGAGTTGAGAAAAGGTTTCAGAAAACTTTCAGAATCCAAATCTTCAAGAGAATGTACTATTGCACGGTTCTTCGAAAGTTGTGTGGTGCCACTAGGTGCCTAGCATCTTATGTTCTCTTTCAGTGTTTGAATGAGTCCCATAAAATTAAGTCCCATACCTGAGTTACAGTGGGCTAAGATATGAAAAATTTCGAGGCCTATTCTATCTGTTAAAAAAGTAGAGGAGTAAAATTGTACTTGAATTAGGAATTGTTTCTTTTTTTTTTTTTAGTGATTTAAGTACTGTATTCCACAGACACTATATGCTTAAGCAGTGGTTTGATGTAAACAGGAGATGATGCCTTGTGTTTTATGGGTGTTTTTGCATATATGAATTCCATACTTAGTGTTGAGTTGGAAATGCAAAGGCCAGAAATCTGTGGCCCTCATATAATCTGAAGACACAAAGACGACAGTTTAGTTTGAAAAATAACTTATTTTCCTTGGCTGGGCTATGAAGATTCCCTTTCTAGTGAAGACTCTGGGAAGGAATCTCTTTTCCCCATCACACACACACACACACATCTCCCCGCTGTCCCCCACACCCCCCCCAAAAAAAAACCAGCTTATGGTTGTTAGATTCTGAAGTGAGGAAGAAGGTGCCAGGTAACTGGGATTCCACGAGAAGGTGTTTAAGGGAAGTAGCAGGTCATCTTTATAAACTTCTGATCTTCCAAAGAAATTCTCATCCTTGACTAGCGTATTCCCTTGCAGGCTGTCCTCTGCTGGGCACTCTGAAGTTGGCAACCGGTATCTTCTTTTTATATGTGGTTGTTTCAGTGAGTGTTCCTGAGTACATCACTTTTTTAGCTACTATTGTTTCATAGTAAACTTTTCATAATATTGAGAATCTGTTGCGTGCTTCTCAGAAAAAAACCAAGAAAAAGTCCTCACCCTGTGCATCTACCATTCTAATTTTAGTAGATCATCAGAGATGTATCTGGAGGAATGGATACAGGCAACTTGCTTTTATACTTTTCAGAATGAGTCATATGTTTTTGTGAGCAAAGCAGTTGGTTTAAAGAATAAAATTATAAATAATGCACCACCCTTAAGACAGTTCTATTCCAGAAAGATTGTCAACAACCTTTGCTCAAAGTTAGTTTTCAGCAAATAAGAGAAAATTCTAGGGATGCTGCTAAAGAATATATGTTGACATAAGGATACTCTTCTAAGAAAACACCATTTATCCTTTGTTTATGGATGCTACACCTGAGAAACAAATATATAAAGACTTAATCAGACTGCAAATCAGAAAATTGCATAACCAAAATAATATGCAATAGCTATGCTGCTTAAGAGCATGGCCTTCCAGAAATCATGTCATTAATAAAATGGCATTATTAATTCTTTCCTTTTCTGATGAGGAGTTAAAACCTTGAGCATGAAACATAGGTGTATGTGCTGAAGCACTGACAACGGACATAGAGTCACTGCTCTGCTTGTATACTACAGTGAATGATTCAAACCAATTATTGCTGCTATTAAGTCCAGAACATGAGGAATTAACAGGATGGACAGACAAATTTTACGGGAAAGCTCAATCTAACAGCATGCCAAAACCAACAACTCCGTGAGCTTAGTGACTATGTAATGATGTGAAATAATAGTGAAAACTAACTCTGAGATGAATGTGGGGGCCACATGAGGAAGAACAGCCCAAAGAAACATGCTACAATGATCATCTCTTGAGGACTTGATCCTAAGTTCTTGATTGTCCTGAATCCACTGAGAGGAAAATATGAAAAGGAAAGCAGCTTGCTTAGCCTTTCATGCTAAGTTCAGTAGAAATTCAGATCTCTTGATGTTTAATTAATCTTTTTTTTTTTCTCCTTGATTATTCTTTTAAGTATGGTAAGAGGCATATCGACTATCTAAAAACACAGCACATGTTTCCATTAAGGATATGCTCCAAATTCACCAGTGGTTTCAAGAGAACAGGAACTCCTTCTATACATTTAGCTGAACTTTTAGATTAACACGATTTTATGTAAATCTGACACTAACTCTGCACTTTCAAAATGATCTTTAGAATCCTTAAAGTTAGCATCTAGTAATAGGAAGAATTATTAGAAAAGGTGTAAGGATAGAGGAGCTAAAGCAGGTGGACTACAGACAGTCTGTCAGACTTTACGAAATTAATTTTAGAATGCCCAACAATATGCAACATGTGTTTGCAGATAAAGAAAGAGCTCCTGAAGATATTGTATTTAAAATAAATAAACCTGTTCTTAGTGAAATTATGAGGTGACTTTAAACCAGCAAGATCTAAACTATGGAAATACTGCTCTTAGCTTTTTAGGCATAACTTTCTGACCTTTTCAGTTCTGTGTGTGCTCTTATCTGTTCCTGTGAAGAGGGTTTTTTTAGCTCCATTAAGCCTAGAAAAGGGTAAATTTCTGACTTCGGCTTGAGTAAAAATTGTTTTATAAGCGAGGTGTTTCAGGCATAAGTATTTACGTTCCAAATCCATTTTTATGTTTACTTTTAATGCGTTAAAGTGATTTTTATATCCAAATACTAGAGTTGTGGGAATAGGGTAAGTTAAAGGATTATATTTCTGAAAAAAAATCAGAGTATTGAACAGGATATTTTTTTCAAGCTTATGTCATTAGAGATGCAGATCACAAATTACAAGTGCAAGGCTTGTTACTCCGAAACAGTAATACAGTGCCTTGAACTGTCTCTGTAGACTCCTACAGTAGACAAGTAGTAAAATGGACAGATGGGCTGATGTAGTATTACTCAGGTATGAGCAATACTGAATATAGGCATTGCTCTGCAACAGCCTCCTGGTCTGTTGTTTTTTCTTGATGTAAGACTTTCTAATCGTGAAACTATCTCAAACACTTCAGTAAGGAGTTGAGACTGCTGGTGTTTTCAGTATATCTGGCAGCAAAGTAAATCGTTCTGCAACTTGGTAAAGAACCAGCATAAGTTCAAACCTGTAGATATTAACATAGTATAAACCTGAGCATCATTCAGTCTGCTTTCTATAAGGAAGACAGAACAAATTTGCATATTATTCAACCTCTGATGAAGCTTGAACACTTATTCCTTAAAGTATATTGAAATAGTCTGTAAATGTTGTGCCAAATTTGCACAGAGTGAAGAACAAAAAGGAAAACTCTCAGTTATTTGCAGTACTTTATAGACCTGATGATAAGTACTTCATTTAAGAACTTGCAGCAAGTAATTATTTACATCAGTAAAATATATGCCTAAAATAATAGATGATACTGGAATCTATTCCAGCCTGTTACCTCTTAGAATAAAACTACAAAAGATCCAAGCCTTTTTTTTTTTTTTTTTCCCCCCTTCTGTGTATAATAAATTGAATTTAAATCCCCAGGAGTTATGCAGCAGGTAAGTAGTTTCCCATTCTAAAAGAGTTTCAGAACACGTATAAATCCTGAATATTTCTTGAGGCTTTATTGAGATTATTGTAGTGTTTTAGTACAATGTAGAGCATTGTAGTGCTTCTTTATTGAGATTATTTCCAGTATTTTTGATGAGGAAAACATGGAGGAACTGACTATCCTGTTTTGTCTGTGGTGTAGATATGGGATAAGGCCTTTTATTTCACCCCGGATTTACTGAAATGCATGGTGACTAGAGGGTGTACAGTGTTGGTAACTGCCTTCTGTTTTGACTTGCTGCATTATTAGATCCAGTGATAAATTGGGCCAATTAAAGTAAACTTTATATATTATATGTTAAGGAGAAGCTTAGCCGCGGTGTTAACAAGCAAGCTTGAACCTGGAGCAGTAAAGTTCAAGGAGATCTTAGAGGATGTATCTACAGACTGAGAGGCACTGAAAGCATAAATGAATCCCTCAGTATTGGTGGAGATGATGTATTGGTTTGTTTAGCCAACGGGGCGTTGATGGTAATGGGTTGGGCTGCAGACACAGGACGTGAGAGGAGAGGTAGAATTTGGCATCAGTAATCAGTTACCAAATCACAGACAGTGGGGACTAACTGGAATATACAGTCATGGAGGAAACGGGAACGGCCCTTACTGCCAGCAGATAGGTTTGTGTTTTTGTCTTTGGGAGTCCTATGGGGGTTGGGTGAGATGGCTGTGGAATTTGCAAAGGTTGCAGAAGTTTGGCACCATTTAAGGGTTGATGTTATATTCATAACGTTCTGTTCCAGCGCTCTGGCTTGGGCTGATGACTCTGTGTTACTTCACTGGTTAACGCCCTAGCGTTCTTCTCCTCAGGGCTCGGGTTACTCAGCGAAGTTAATTATGTGGCCAGATAAAACTTTGTGGTTATTGTGACATGTTGTTGAGATTTTTCTGGTGACATTTAGACCAGCACACTTCAAAAATTCAGGGTCCTGGATTCAGTGAAAGTGGAGAAATTCGTCTAAAAATGTTAACCAAACTCCAAGGTCTGACAAGGAATACAGTGAGCATTTTTGGCTGCCCATGCATGAGTTACTGAAACCAAGACAGGTGAAAAGAGATGTTGCAATGATAAATAAAGTAATGGAGAGATGCAAGAGGAAACCATAGAAGAGTTAACTTGGTTAATTCTAGCAAAGAAGGGATTTATGTGTGTAAATATCTCCAGGCGTTAAGTATCTGGGGGACGGAGAGGAAGTTATTTAAACTGAAGAGCAGCAGCAGCCAGAAGTCAGGTAGTTTTAAGCAGTTTGTAAGTAAGATTACGCAGGAAATTAGAGTAAGGTTCTTAAGCATTGTATCACTGCAGTTTTGAAACAGCGTTCTGATCAAATGTGTTTTAAGGTGGAAGTGGATGCATTTTTGAACGAGGTGAAATGCTGCGGAGAAGAAGGATCTCAGGGATGTCCCATCCTGGTGTCCCTCCATGGCTCTCCTCTCAGCCTGCATCACTAACAGAGAATAGTGTCCTGTTGGGGTTGTACTAGTAACCTGTTGTGATTTTGTGAGCGTATTACTGTAAGAGCAGGGACAGCTATTTGAGAGACATTACTTCACTGTAAATGGATCTGATTAATTTCCATTTACTAAGTCATGTATCATGGCCATCTGTTAAAGAGTCTTATTTGGGCAGCCAGCAAAAACTTTGCCATTACCTAATTATATGGAGAGGCAGCATCAGTCATTTCCCAGCTTCCTGACACCGGAGCGTGAATGCCAATGGCCCCTTCAATCCCTTTCCTGTTGGGGATAGTTGCAGATGTCTCAGTGGCTTAGGGTATCTGGGGTGAAGAGGAAAGAACGCCTCCGTTGTTCCAAAGAATTTGGTCCTTCCGCTTCTGTGAACTCTGTGCTTCGCTTACTAGTTTTCTTGCTAACTGCAAAATTTAAGCAAATTTTGATGAGACTAAGACTAAGAAAAACTATGGATACTACAGTAGTGGTCGAAGATAAAGCATGTAGCATCTGCAGCTTTCTGTGTCATATAACATTTTATAAAATACTCATTCTTGCTTTTCAACACAGTTTCCCACCCAGGTTTTTTTAAGTCTCAGAGGAATGTTTAAGTTGATTATGTTATTGTTGTAGGTGATGCTGTGAGTATCTTGATCAGTGTACATGGCCATCTTTTAATCCGGTTTTTGAATCAAAGCTAAATCTAAACCTGTGTCTTCTTAATGACAAAGATGATCTCTCTGAAAAATCTCTCTGAAATACCAGTTTAGGTTAATACAAGATAATTTAAATGGAGGTTTCCTAGTTCATGTAATTTATAGAAAATCACATCACTAAATTGTGCAGAGTAAGAAAGTGCATATATTTGCCATTACATTTGTTAATGTAAGCAGTTTAATTCATGGCTCTCAGACTTAGCTGTCTCAGTTCGTCTATGAATAACCAGTTGGACAATGAAGATGTCTGTACAGCATGATAAATATTTGTAGTTTGCACTCCCTTTTTCTTTTTCCTATCTCTCCACCCACCCCACCCCCACTCCCCACGTGAACACCATGCTTGTTCACCCTCTGGGAACTTAGATTTCTGCCAGGACAGTAGTTCGATCGTGATTCATTTGTGAACTTCACAAATGCGGACATTTAGTGATGATTTCAGGGATATGATGTTTCTTCCATCCTTTTAAGCTTTTTACATTTATACAATCACTGTGTCTGGAATAATATTAAAGAGCATTGCAAATAACACTTATTTGGAGCGATTACTCTTTCACAAGACTGTCTGGCAGATTGCAGGGTTTTACCAGATGTTCTGGTTTATAAGTACTCTTGCTCATCTTGCAGAGTAAACTTATTTTAAATAGGACCAAAACAGCTTAAAAAAAAATACTCCACAGCATAATTGGTAAATGCAAACAAATATTTTCTTTACATACAAAAAACATCTATGGAAAACTGGAGTAGAAAATTCACTGAATAACTCTCATGTCAAAGCTACTACTGACAGCAGAAATGTCAATTTCTATATTTGAATTTTTTGTGTATGTGTTGCAATACATCAGATTTAATCTAAAAAATGTAAATCAGTGTCTCCTGGGAACATCTAAACCCAGAAAAGATCTGTCTATCCTGTGATAATTCAGGCATTAGCAATGATTATTTTCCTCATCAGAGTCTCTCAAAGGTGATCTACATCTTGCTTGGACCAGAGAGCCAAGGTTGGACATGATACTCTAGGTGATACTGTATTACAACTAAGAAAAAAAGAAACAAGAATACATCGCGTGTCATGCATGCATTGCTCTCATTCGGGTGTCAGTAGGAAGCTTTTCCATCTCTGTGGGAGACCATCAACTCTCATTTAGCTGGTGATCCATAAGCAGCCGTAACCAGGCATCGTGCATGTTTCATTTGCACAATTATATTTCTGTGTAACGTGTTGGTTTTGAGCTTTGAACAACATCCTGGTTTTGGGGGGAGTATCTTCAGTTGATTACAGTTGCAAACAAAGTTGATCCTAATTTTGCTCTCTACCTTTTGGGTCATCTGTGAATATTCACCCTGCCCTGATCATTAATAAAAACATATAATTCGGGTACCGAAACTGGCCCTTGCAAAATTCTATTGAGTGCAAAATTCCAACTACATAGTAACCAAATCAGCAGTTGAAAGAAATCTGGCCTGGTAAACCGGAGTACAAAATGTGCAATCCATGGTGGTGGTTATGTTGTATTGCAATTCTGTATTTTTCTCCACCGTTAGAAGTCTGAATGCAAGAATTGCCAGGTGCTAATTTCTCTTGACAGCCTTATAAATACTACAAATGCATATTCCTTCCATGCTCAGCACAACACTGAAAAACTGGACTTTCATCCCAGAAGCTCTGAACAAAGGACAAACCTGTAACTGCAGATGTGCTTGCTAATTAGCAAAGCTTTTTGATACCTTGTGTTCTGCTCTCATTGAAAAAATTAAAACAAAAGAACAAGATCCCCAAAAATTTAAAAACCATCCACAATCCTATTCATTGTTTCCACAAATATGGAATGAAATTCTGTTTTCTGATTTGAAAGTGTCCCAGTGTGCCATGGGAGTGTGGTTGCATTTGTTAGTGCTCACATACTCGGTAAATAGCTGCTCAGGACATTGTCAGGAATCGGTGACAGCTCTCACTCGGACTGAATCTGTAAATCCATGGTCTAATATGAAACGTGATCCAGCGTTTGCTATGACCTTTCTGATTTAAATCTAAAGAAGGTCTGTCTTTGATTATCAGGGTGTGTTGGTACTAATGAGAGACCCTTGTGTTCACTGATATTTGCTGACCTATGGAGTTTTTCTTCTCTGTGACCATCGTTTGAGACCTGCAAGTGCCGGTGGCAGCAGCTGTTGTATGCAGTACTTTGCGAAGTCTAAGTGGGCCTGTCTGCAGCCCAGATTGTACCAGTCTGGGTCCTTCCTTACGGCCCCACTAGTCTGCCACCATCCACTCCTGTGTGCTTGTACTTAGCAGCGACAGGTACAGTCCTGGCAGCCAAAACTCTGTTTTGTTGATAGCAGTTTTCATATTTTCAAGAATATTTCTTCTGCGTCATGGGTTTTGGTGTAGCGTCAGTGGGCAAATTTCAGTGCATCCTTTACATCTTGAGATTGTGACCCAGAGGAACCCCCTGCCTTTTCCCTAGCTCCATATTGCAGAACAGGTCTAAAAATCCATGCACATGCATCTTACATGTTTTCTCTCTGTAGTGGAATGGAGTTTATCTGGACTTTGTAAAAGTGAAAAAGTAAACCAGTGCAATAACCAACTCTTTCACAAGGGAAGTTATTATAAATGTGCTCTTTGCCAACATGACGTTACTCTGGAAGGTGCTTAATACCTTCCAAAAACTAATTTTTTAGATAACTTTAACAGAAAAAGATGTTGTACTCATTCCCTGTAGTTATGCATTTCACTGCCTTCGTTGTCTTTTATCTCTAATGACATCCTAGCACAGGGGTACTCTGGAGAAAGATTTGAAAGAGCAAAGTGTGTGTGGGGAGCTTCTACTGAGTACAAAGGGCAATTTGAGAGAAAGAGCAAATGTGTTTGAAAGTCTAACAAGGCTGTTTCTTGAGAGCAAAAAAGGGCTGTGGAGTACTTGGAAACAAAGAAGTACCTGCTTATGTTATTAGACTAGGATTTAGGTCTTTGTAGCAGCAATCAGAATTATTGTGAGTGAGAGATAAAGGATTTCCTGTGGGCAAGGTTATTGCCATTATCGAGAGTTGTCTGTAAAGCTGATGCTCCGGCACATAAAGCTCGTGCTGTAATAAAGTGTGAATAGAGATGGCCCTATTGTTATTATGTGTAAGGGAAAGTCTTTGACTTCAGTGCAATTCAGACCAAATGTCTAATCTGAAGATGTTGTCCAGGTCATGTGTCTGAGTATCAGAAGCATTTCTTGAAACAAAGGCTGGCAGAAAAGCCAGTGAAGAGCCAGTTTTGGTTTTGCCAGGTTGAGCATCCATCCATCCATGAGCAGATAGGCTGAGATTTATTCTACCTAGAGGAAAAAGTTAGGGGTTTATCTCAGCTCAGCTTTAAGTGAACAGAGGTCTTTGTCAAAATGCTATCAATGTTTGCATCTTTCACTGTCTTTGCTGGAAAACTAAGTGTGGCACTAAGGGGTCATGTTAAGCAGGGGTCAAGTTAAGCAGTTAAGTGTTAAGCATGTTAATAAATCAGTTTAGAGACTACAGTGACAAGCTGTGTAAAAGGCTCCAAGTAAAGTACTAGCTTGTTGAAGATATTGTTATGCAAATTAAGTGCCCAGACACAGCCACTTCTCACGCTTATAAATACTTGTAAAAATCTACTACTGATGGTTGGTTTATTCACACGTGTCGAGACCATGACAATGTCTCAGATTTTAGCATGGCTGTTTTAGATTCAAGTTTCAGGCTGGAGATCCAGTGATTGTTATATTAATTCTTTTCTAGCACACAAGGTGGGAGCAAAACCCGTGCTATGTGATCTACATAGATAATCAACAGGGCTTTATGAATAAACAGTGGCTGGGGTGGCAAAGGC
>NW_010228882.1:28342-40165 GCF_000690775.1 Eurypyga helias
TGAACCTGACTGCTCAAATAACTACTTCTCAAAAAAGCTAGTTCTCTGCAAGACGCAGACTGTTTTTACTAGCTGCTCTGCAGATGCTGGTTTTCATGTTGTGGTAGTTCATTCTGCGCTGTATCCTTCTTGTCCTGCTTATGGCTTTCAAATCTCTGTGAGGAAAATCCATCTTACATCTGCTCTAAGTAAAACTTAACCTTTGCTGTTGGTTTTAGCATCTGCCGAGAACTGTTTATATCATTAAGAGTTATTTTGGTTAGATAAGATGTCCAATTTGCAGGCAGTCAGGGGTTTTTAGGAAGGTTGTGACTGGCTTTTGTTTGATGTGACTCTGGTAATCACTGATAGTTCTTCTTCTACAGTAAAGCTACCACACACGGTAAAACTGCCATGGTATTACCTCGTGTGTCTCAGTTGGTGAACACAAACCACCTCTGTGCTACAGCCTCATCTACTAAAGGACAACATCGTTGAGGCTGCCAAAATCTTTTCAAAACACAAGCCGCAAAACGTTAGCAGTAATATTTTGGCAAAGGTTTTGCAGGGCTACACCCAGTTTGAGGTTCTCTATCGGTCTGCACATCACTGACAGCATTGCAGAGGAACCAGTAAGCACACACAGATATTTTCTTTCAAACAAGGCCAGTGCGGAGAACAGCCATCTGACCTGTACGGTGAAGATTTGTGAGCTAATTCTGTTAGCGGATGAGGAGGAGGGAGGATGAATAAATTTGATGCAGTCAGAGTTATTTACAAGGCTTATATTCGAAGTCCAGTTCCTTTAAGCAGAAGAGAAATTGAAGAGGTGATAGTTTTATCGCAGATTTGAACATCTTTTCAGCCTAGCTCCTACTCGTAAGCTCTCTAGCATTTGTGTCCACAGGTGGTGAAGTGCCAGGACGTGTGTGCAGAAACAGTGCCGTTCTGATACAAGAATGCCTTACCCTCCCCAGTTTACCATTAAGGCTCCTCTAGTCCCTTCAGCACATGTTTTTAATGTTATTTTCTCATGGTATTTGCTGCCTCAATTTTGGTCACATCCTATCAGAGCCCTCTGCATTTTCCTCTTTGGACATGGAGAAGTCCTGTTTGTCTGCTTTCACTGAAGAGCCAGGGCGCTTCTGTTTTTTGGCATTTGGGAATTCATTATTCTGCCAACATTTCCATCCTCACTCTTGAGATCTACAGCATCAGATTCTAGAGGCATCCTGGCTAAAACCCTGTGATGGTTGTGAAGGCTGCTAGAGAGAGGAACTTTTGTTGCTTGGAACCCAGCTGTCTCTTACGCACCTCTGTATTTACTAGGGACAGTAATAACTAGGGCCACTTGAAGGATTCTTTTCTTCAGGGACCCTGGCTGTTTTTTGTCTCCGAAGTTGTGGACCCAAAACCAGTTATGTTCTTTTTTTGAAACTTTTACATACAACTTCATTTAAATATTTGGCAGTGGCTGTGCTACAGTTTTCTGGAGCAAGAGAGCTTGGCCTTGCTTAAGCTCTGGGCTAGATCGTATTTGTACAGTCCCGATTTCTTGATACCTCTCAGGCATTCTCCAGGAGGCTTCCTTGAGACACTTGTGATCGAGCAGAAGAAAGGCTGGGCTACGGTTTGTCCTGCCTTTCTGTAAGCTGATAAAAGGTTTGGAGGGGTGCTCATCTTGGTCCATAGCCACCTGAACCCCTCTGAATTCCCGGTGAACTCTGCACATCAGATTTACTGTGTGATTTCATAGGCAGGATGTGCAGGGGTTTTTTTAAATCATGGTTGAGAGAGATTCTACTCAAGATGTCTTATTCTGACCTGTAGGTACACCAGTCTGTAACTTCAGATGGGATGGCAAGTTATGAATAGGAAAGTCAGTTGCCTCTCACTAAATTTCAAGCCGCGTTGTTAAGTTGTCAAGAACAACAAGAAATGTGCAGAGTCCTTACTGTCGTGTGCTAGCTCTTCCCATTTTAGGAAAGAGCTTTCTAATGCAAGTGATGTATTTGCTATACCTTTTTTTTTTTTCTTACATACACTGCATCTAAGAAATTTTCTCAACTTTTCCTCAGTCCCAAAATGGACCGTTTTCTAATCCTCACATACAGTGAAGAATTAACTGAGGTTATCTTTCTACCAGATTTTCTTTTCCTCGCAGCAATCACACAGAGTTATTTAAGAGCACTTCTGAACCTTTGCTGTGTAATCTGAACAACTTCTTGGCTTGCTCGTCTTTCTGATGCTCCCATCGTTTGGCTACTCGTAAATTATCATTTGAATCTGTGCATCTATAAAACATTAGAGAACACTCCTTTTTTACCCATATGCCTTTATCTGTAAGCAGGTGTCCTTTGTCTCCCTTTCTAATACTAGATTTGTCAAACCAGAAGAATCGGCTGCGCATGCTGCCCGGCACCACTTCTACGCTGAAGATGCCGAAGAGCTGAACTCGGTGATCTGAAAAGTGATCGGAGTTAAGTGTGTCCAGACGTGCAAATGTGTTCATAAAAAATCTGTTTGCCAGTTAGGGATTACACCTAACGTTATTCGCAGGGCACAGCTGGATGCGCTGTGCGTGGGTGTTCGGCTTATTCATGCGGCGCTGCTGGGTGGGTGATAGGTAACAGCCCCGTTCAGCTCTGGCCGTCGGCTGGCACTCTCTCGTGGTTCCTTTCTGTTCCAGCGCACGCCCAGAGCTACCCTGTGCCTCAGAAGGTTTGTCCAGGGAAAGAAAGAACAAAGCAAGTTGCTAAGGGTGTGTTGTAGCTCATGTGCAGCAACGGGCCCAGACAAAGCGAGCGCTGCTGTATGGGCAGGAGTCGAAACTGTCTCTGATTCCCCAGCAAGAAATAGGGCTGTGCTGAGCAAGTCCCTGACTGTTCAGGCTTTTCAGCACCAATGAACGTTGGTGTAGACGATGTTCTAACTTTCCCGGCTTCAGTGTTTGACTCTCAATACAGTGTTGGATCTTTGCAGATGATACCAGCTTGCTGACCTTGTGGACTCTATCGAAGTCGCACCTGAAGTGGAGGTTGAAGCCCAGGAGGCGCTGTCATCTGCCCGCGGGCTTCCCGCGGAAACAACACACCAGACCTGCCCAGCAGCCTGCACCCATCTGTAGGTTTGTATGTCACAGCACCTCGCAGGGAGTAGTTTAAATGGAAATGTACTGGGCGGCTTCCCCGTGCCTCGCTTGGCCTGGGTGATGAACCACAACCGGGGGGGTGTTGGCGATGCCTCCTCACACCGTGCTGCATGTCCTCTTCTCCGCCTGTGTGCAACTGGGGGGCGGGCGCTTGGATTTCAGCCTCGTAATCCGTGGGTTTCAAAGGTCGTAACGTGCCAAGTTTTTATTGGCAGCAGCCTTAGATTTGAGATGCCAGAACTAGAAATTCCTCTGAAGTCAAAGGGCACCCGAACTCCCACTTGCACCCCAAGAGCAGTCTCCTGCGTGTGACTGCCACGCCGATGGGATAGTGGTGACAACTGCTTTACTCACGAGCCCCCCGCTTTGTTTAGCGTCAGTAGTCTGCATCCTGCTTGGCAAGTGGACGCTTCCCTGTGAGCACAGCTACTCCTGCCTGTTCTGAGGGTCGTTCTCGCCTGACAACTTGCCTTCCCTTTAACCCGCAGGGCTGTGTGTTCTGCCTTGATTCACTGCTGTACCCACTCAGTAGCTGTTCAAGTCAGCCAGTGCATAAAGGAGAACAAAATCCCAGTGGAGTTTCTGTCTCAAGGGATCGGCAAGCTGGACCTTTACGGAGCTGTGATGGGGATACCTTAGTGCATCTTAGTGTGCATTTTCCTTCAGCCTTTAATAAGCAAGGATCACTTCTGGAAGGAAAGGTGGGTCCGGTAGTGCCTTGGCAAAGGCTCAGCAGTACCAGAGTATTTTCCTGGAATACAGAGTGGGCTGGGTGCTCTGGAGCAGTGCTGCAGCACGCAGGTAGCCAGTCTCTCATGTGCCTTCAGCTGAAGGTGAACCTCAGGGAGGCTGTGTGCCCAGCTGCGTGCCACTGGATAGCCATGCTTAAACTGCCAGCATGTCCAACTCAGCCTCTGGAATGTACAGAACACATCCCCGCCTTTCACAGGGTGTGTTTAATCGTGGTTGTGTAGGTAATGAAATGTCATGGTTTTGCCTAGGTATGGCCTGGGAAGGGAGGACGGAGCCGGTGTGATGGGGCAGTGTTTCAGGAGTAGGGTTGGGAGGACATGCTGCGCTACCTCCTCAGGAATCATGAGGCTTGTACAGACGGGTGGTAGCACGGGCACCAGGTAGCAGTGAAGCATTAATAATAATTATAATAAACAGTGAACTCTTTATTCAGCACATTTCTGAACTACCCCAAGACAATTGCTCTCACTGGCACCTTTTTTTTTTAAAAAAAAACCACCTTTTATTTGTTGTGGTGTTGTAGGGTGATGTTGTAGGGTGTAGGTCGGTAGAATTAAGATTCTCATATACCACACTTAGCAGGTGAGGAAGAGTGTTTGCTCTGTAATTGACATATTTACACAGGGAATTTAACTCTTTCTTTGTGGAAAAGAGATCATGTCTATAGTTCAACTATTTAACAGGGTTCCTGATTCTTTGCATGGCGCCTTTCATCGCTCCCTACAAATCCCTGGCCCTGCTTCCCCTGTGGTTTCATGCTCAGGTCTTTGTCCATTGTGAGCCTGTGGCTCTGTAGCTCTGGCCATAAAGGGAAGGGTACGGCGCTGTGTCTATTCCTCAAGCTGAAGGATGAACAGCCTTTTAACATAGAAGTCATTGATTTCCAATATTCTTTGATTCATTCTTTAATTAGAATTTATCACATTGATTAAGGCCAGCAAAGAGCCAGCAGTTCCCTTTCAGCACTGAAGCAGACATAACGGAGTTCCACTAGAAAAGCCTGGATTGCCTCCTGGACCAGCCCTGGTTATCCCAAGTTGTAAACAGCTGTTGAGAGCAGAACCCTGAGACACCAAAACCCTGTGTGGTATTATTAATTTATTTATGGAAAATAATTAAATTGCATCCATGTTTTTCCTAACCTTACCTAAGTAATAAATACAGTAGAAATTTGTTGTATTATACAATTTAAAATTTGAATTTAAAAATAGATTAAAAATTTAACAATTAAAACCGCACAATTTTATGTGGCCATGTACCCACATACTAAGCTGCCTCTGACCTCTCTAGGACAGGAAATTTATTACGTGAGAAACAACAGACTTTTCAACCTGCGAGGAATAGGGTCAGATCGCTTGTGGAGGTAGATGTATTTCCTCTGAGATTTAACTTAACACTGGCAATTATTTTCTTAGAGCAAAAGAAACTGGTAATTTGTAATACAGAACAAGGAAGAGAAGGGCTTGGCAGGAACTCGCCTTCATCCGTAACTTCCCTTCCTCCAGTCAGTGACAGAACCATAAAGCTCCCAAATAACCCAGCCCTCGCTCGTCCCTCAGTCCTGTGGCATCATCTCAGCAGGGGCAAGCGGTGCAGCTGGGCACCTGAGCAGGCAGGGTGAGAGCACAGAGAGCGGAAACGGAGCTGTGGCTGGGAATGCGCGAGCACTGTCCGTCTGCAAAGTAAGTTCCCAAAGCTAAAAGCGGTAATAGATCTGCCTTAGAGCATTTGAACTCTGTTACTGGTTGGGCTTTTTTTCTTCTCACAAAGCTTACCGTAATTAATAGAAATTTTCTTTTTCTTCCTGTTTCACAGCGGAGTTCGAGTCCCTCAAGGACATAATTTTCAGTGCGATTCTCATCCTTAGAAGAAATTGAGGTAAGCACCTGTAAGTATTACGGCTTACTAAGAGGTCTTACGGTAAGTGCACTGGTTTCCGCGACTTTTTAAAAGAAACCTGAAGGATGCAGGGAAGCCAGTAACACAGGAAACAGGAGACTTGGCCGCATGTGTGCAGCTGGGCGTGCTGTGATCTCTGCTGGCACGAAGGGCAAGTGCTTCACAAGTGGGATTTTTTTTCAATGATAAAACTCACAGCAGTCTCAAAGGCAACAGGAACCTTTATTTTGATTATTTTCAATGTATTGACATTGTTCTTTTATGCAAACTTAACTGTAAAACACTCTTGAGATACTGCGTAGAAAATACACATAGGAAAAAACATATATACACTTCCATAAAAATAGAATACATCTTGGCAAAATTACTTGTGTACAGTGTATTGACATTATTGAACCAAACTTACATCATCTTTGGAAAAACATGTTTCATTTGCAAGAAAACCCAAAACATTTTAACTGGCTGAGTTGGGAGTACTGAAACAGATACGGTTTTGAGCTAAATGAATGGCTATACCAGAGTGTCAGAGTAAAAAACAGAAGTTATAAAATACCTGCTGTATAAAGTAGAAGTAGCCATGTTGGTTTTTCTGCCAAAAAATAGTGATATCTCTAAACTTGCACAGAAATCAATCGCACCAGTTCCAGATTCTACTGTAGATTCTCTAGCTGAAAACAAACTTCAATATCATTTGTTTTAGCATTTGCAACCATTCGGTACGGCGGCATTTGGTTTTTTGAGCACACGACACAGTATATTACAGCCCTAATTCTATCAGGTATTTGATAAGGAAAAAGAAAATCTAATAGATATAAAATCGTAAAACACTTAGCAACCTTTAAAATATGTAGACCGCGTGGAATTACTGTGGTTTTCTTCCTTCTGATTAGGCTTTTCTTAGTTGCTTTCAACAGAGGCTGCTCCTTGCTTACTGCTTTGACCACATACTTCAGCCCATACTTTGATTTTTCTGCTGGCTTTCAGAACAGAGTGTGGAAAACGACTACTCCAGTGTAATAAATAAAGCAAGTGGTAACAGGTCCCCAGAATCATGGATTTTCCTCTTGAATGGGAATAATGGGTCTGGATAGGCAGCCTCAGGGAAGGAGGGAAGAAGAAAAGAGCAGAGCACCACTTTCAAGTTAGATGGCTCACAGCTGTTTGGCAGGCAGCAGTCAGTCTGGAAGTGGTGACACCGACCAGCATTTACGAACGTGGCTAAAATACTGTGATTACTGTCAGGTAGTTTGGGTGTTTAGTACGGATAGGCTGACACTGCTATGTACACAATGAAAGTTGTCCGATACTCAATGCTCCCATCGACGCTGTAGGATAAAGCTCTGACTCCCATGCGGTACGTCTTCGGCTCCCGCAGCGGCCGGGTGGTGAACACAACTCCTTTCAAGTTCTCATCTCGCAGGGCAAAGGGGACTGCTGGGTCCTCGTCTGCCATTGAGAAAGTTGTCCTCGGGTGCATGACCTGATCGTGAGTATAGGCAACCAGCCGGATCAAATCCTGCCCAGCCGCTATGCCGAAGGGGAGGGAAAGGAGTTTGTATTCCAAGGCGTAGGTACTCAGATCACACTCCAGGTCATTGGTTGGGCAGTTTTTGAGACAGAACCTAAGAATAAACAGAGCAGTTTAGCGCAGGGGGAAGGCACAATATTCCGAGTACTGCAGTAGGTCTTAAAGGAGAGATTCTTCCCATTCACTCTTTGGCACACTGAAACGTCTCTATAAAGATAATATGCTCATGAACTCTTTAGCCATTGTTCCTTTAGCCACCATTCCTGTTGCAGCCCAGTTTAACGTCCCATTTTCCCTCAACAGGATCATTTCAGAAAGAGCCAAGAGGCAAGATCATGGTGTGGGACACAGCATTTGTCGTTGAGGTGAATGGCGTATGTTTTGGTGGCCTTGCTCTTAAACAGGGTTGGAAAGGTCAGATTAAAAAGTACAGGGCAGCTCCAGTTTGAGGTGCCTAGGTTAGATCGTTAACCTAAAGAACTGGGAATGAAGGTTAGCAGAGTGAATTTTACTGATATGAATCAAAAGTCAAAATAGATCTTTGCTAGCTCTGCTTGTCAGTTCTAACAGAGGCCAAAAACCACTACCCATGTCAACTCTGACCACAAAGAATGGTTTCTGACTACAAAACAAGCTATTTCCTATTAAATGATTAAGACATTAATATGCTTTTTCCAGAACAGGAAAATAGAGTAACTTAAAAATGAAAAAACTTACCATGAACTGTAATGTTATTTTCATGACTAAAATAATACATTAAATGCTTTGAAACCAGCAGCAAGTTATGCTTTCAGAGAAGTTAAGCCAGAAAACTTAGATGCACGGGCTGCCCCGTAAGTGACAAACGAATGACGCAGATCGGCAGAAAGAATCCCAGCATGCTGCCCACCCTGGGCTCGTGTAGTAAAGGAACGTTCAGGTGCTGTTTCATTTTGAACTAGGAGCGAAGTGCTGCATGGACGCTGAGCACCAGCCAGCACGCCTGCCCCCGCTGCTTTCTGGTTGTGCTGCAGGGGACGCAAGGAATACTGCTGCTGGAGAAACCGACGGTCATCTCCAAGGTCAGTACTTCACCCAGTTTTGCTAGTATGAGGGTTACTGGTGTCAATCAAACTTAAAGTTTCTTCTTTAATGAATGCAGGTTAAGGATCTGAGCTTGGGGTGTGTCAAAAGGGCCGAAAGTAAACTTACCCAGAAAGAGGCTCTCGCTGATAATTTGGTGGACAAGGTGTGTCTATGCACTGGTAGCTTCCTCTCATGTTGAAACACATCTGATTTGATCCACAATTGATGTTCTGTTCGAGGCACTCATCAACATCTGAATGTGAAAAACATGCAAATGATCAATTGCTAGTAGAAGAATTCCAGGGTTAAAAACTATCTGGGTAAAGGCTGATCCATGAAATCTTTCATAATCCTGCCTCGCTTCTTGGGACAGTGGAGCCACCAGTTACACCAGTGTGCATTATTTACTGGGGGCACTTCATTACTGGGCAGCACAGCGTGTTGTATAAGCTGCCCTAACAGCCGCGATCTATTGCCAACAGAGGCTAATTTAAGTGTTTGGTGGGTTTTTTTCTCTGTAGTCCGGAAAATCTAACAGTACCTTTTGTTGACAAAGGTAGGTTAAGAATTGTATGGGGTTTGACCCTAAAACTGCTGTCTAATTGCCTGGATTTAAATGTGTAACGTAAGGTCACACGCGGAAACTTCAGAGAATAAGAAGTTGCAGTTGTCTAACCTGCTGGTGTTTTATAAAACAGTAAAATAAGAATTGTGTGGGGTTTGACCCTAAAACTGCTAATTGCCTGGATTTAAATGTGTAACGTAAGGTCATACGCGGAAACTTCAGAGAATAAGAAGTTGCAGTTGTCTAACCTGCTGGTGTTTTATAAAACAGTAAAATGTGAAATATAGAAACTTCTGAAACTTGTGATTTTGAGTGCTGAGTCTCCCACTGCCAATTCAAAGAGGTTGCTTATACATGCAGTGAGTATGATTTGTGTCCTGTTTACCCATGTATTTCTGAGCACTCAGGGGGTCTCTGTACCTTGACAGGTTTTGCCGTTGGGCGCGAGGCGATAACCGGATGGACAAGTACACTGGTAGCTTCCCAGGGTGTTTCTGCACTCATGCTGGCAGCTCTCTCTGGTTTCACATTCATCGATGTCTGCGGGAAGAAACACGGCCACGTACACGTCAGGACTATTTGAACCTGCTACTGAGCACAGGTATTGCTCTGCCCTACTGATACACAAGTGTATGGTGGAAGTTGTCTGGGTCTTGGCTTCTGATGGGCTTGAGTGACAGACTACCAAGTCTTCTCACACCTTTCCCGTGCCATCCCTCATAATTGTTTGGTAATTAAAGTCAGCCTTGAGGGGATCCTCACCTCTTTCGGTAGCAGCTACAATATGTATTCCTGCCCGAGAGACCAGTCCTGATACAGAGCTCTGGGAAGAAAGGGGGTTGGGCAATCTGTACCCAGGGACGAGGTTATACAAGTACAGTCCTGCCCCAAAAAGCACGCTGAGCTGCCCGATAATAAGGTTTAAGCAATATGCTTAGGAAATGCCCAGAGTAGTTACCTTGCCAGAGGAAGCCTTGACGGCAGGGAAATTGTTCTTACAGTTAATCCTTCCTCAGGCAGAGCTGTTTCCCTTTCAAACTGATCTTCCCCATGCTCAGTGTCTGGGAAGACTATCCATAACAGCTCTTCACCTTTTTTAAAATCTCCCTCTCAAACACAGGAGTATCGGATGACTTTACGTAAAGCTTCCAAAGCACACTCGTGTGATCTAGGCACAGATCACAATCGATCTTCATTTCTTTTGAAACACCTGCCTAACTCAGGACAGCAACAGAGACCCCACTAAGTTAGCCCTGTGCAAGAGTTGAGACTCGCATGATTAAAACAGTGAAGGAAGGACTTTGCTTCCCCTCTCCTCATCTGATCTACAGGGGCTGCATTAGATGAAAACGCAAGCACAGAATAGAAACAGATGTGACCAGAAATTTATGGTATGTTGGTATCAAACCCTGATGGTCGTCTATTGAATGAACTTTCTTTTAAAAAAAGCATCATTTGGGTGCATTTTTCACATTGAACAGTAATTTTTAAATTCAGATGTTGATTCCAATGAAACAGAGGTACAAGCATATTAACGAATGCAAACTGGAAGCTGGGGTGAAGATCATAGATTTTAGCTTAACCCTTCCATCAGCAGTAGCTATATTCCTCGTTCTTTCAATTAAACTGCTGTACCCATAACAAAGTGCACATACACGAGTGCTCAAGTGTCTTTAGTTTGATGGCTGCCTATCTCTAATTTTTAGTTACAAAGTATAGTCATATTTTTCAACTTTATAAATTGCTATATATTTCTAGCAGTAATCCTGGTTGCTGGAATCTAGCTGGAGGTCACTTTTATCCTGGAAGGATACTGTTCCTCCCATGAGGTGCCACTGGCACAGGTTGGGGCACACAGCTAAGGCATCACAAACTGCTGTGCTAAATACACTGGGACCAGCTCCAGTAAGGCCCAGGCAGTGGTACCCTTAGTCCTGAACTCAGCGGCATTATCACAAAGCAACTTACTGAATAATTGGTTTTCTCTTAAGATACTCAAAATGCGAGTTAAAGGAGTGTATTTCAAAAGATGAGTTCATTTCTATATCCCCATCTGTCCTTCATGTTAAGCATTGGGTCTGATGCTCCCTCCGGAAAGACAAGGGGGCCCTGGCTCAGCACAGGGCAACCCCTCTCCTGCCCAGGTCCCACTGGCTTTCCAGGGCAGGGAGAGCGACTTGCTCACGGGAGGCTGGCGTGCGTACCCACTTCCCGGCTCTGGACCAGCAGTTACAGAAGGTCTAGATCCACAGACACCAACCACTGCCACATGAGGCAACCTGACTTGTGTTTTTTTGGTTTGGTGTTGGTGGTTTTTTGCCTTTTGCCTTTTTTTTTTCCCACTTCTTAATTTCTTCACATTTAGTGCAAATCCATCAGTGAACAGCACAGGCTCCTGTTCCTCCTGACTTCCACGAGGAGCTGAATTAAATTTTCAGTATTTGTGAAAACAGCAGCATTTCACTACAACATGTCAGAAAAGCTCAGGGAGTCGGGAAGGGAGCTAAATGCTCAATAGCTGGAGGTGCCAAATGCCTGTTTCATCTTGGTCTTAGAGCATGGTCCGAGGCTTTGCACCTCTTAAAAAACAACACCTGGGGCAGAGCTTGCCAGTTACCGTAACTACCCTGCTCTCCTCAGCACAGAAAAAGAAACGGCAGTGCTGTCATTGTCACAAACTTAGGACAATCCCCCATTTGTTTCAATACGATGTCTCTCGGTGAATTACGTTACAACCTGCTGTGTATCTTAACTAACAGTAATTAAACCCTTCAGCTTGTGTTGCCCACAGGGCAGTGACTAACCACCCTGCTGGCCATGCTGGCACTGGCCCCAATTCTAAAGGCTTTATCCAAAACCTGTTTGAACCAGGTTATTCCTGCT
>NW_010228882.1:40196-60168 GCF_000690775.1 Eurypyga helias
AGGCACCATCCCCAGGGCTAGACTGGGTCTGCTGATGTTTTCTGAAGTGTGAGAACATTCACAAAGGTGAGCTACTGTAATCGGCAGAGAAGGGAATAACAGAAGGAAATCATTGGCAAACACACCATTACAAGCACAATTTAAACAAGGAGGAGGTTGGAAAACATTTTTGCTACAATCTGCTCAGGAGATAAGGGCATGCAGAACTCAACGTTTATCAGGGTGACATGAAAACAAACACAGGAACACAAACCATCAACCCCTGGTAAATATGAAACAGTAGCCTACGAATAAGGACCAAAACAAGACAATTGCATAGATATGACTGACATTTACCTACACATCTGTCATTTCTTGCCTCATAGCCTTCAGGACAAGTTTCTCTAACGTTCCTTCTAGTCCTGGAGAAAGGTATTCTGCTGTTCCTATACTCTGAGAAGGAGCTGTAGAGATTTGAGTAGTGCCTGTAATACTGTTGAGGTTGATAGTTGTCTCTCAGAGGGGAGAATTGAGCATAGTTATAGCTATTGTAATAGGCACCATAATTTGGCAATCTCTCCAATCCAGCGCAAGATTTCCCGTCACCTAATAAATGTTGTCCAGGTGGACAGACACACTTGAAGCTGCCGGGGGTGTTGGTGCACTGAACTGCACAGGGCTTAGGCACTTGTTCACATTCATTAATGTCTGCTCATGTGACATGATCCAGAGCAACCATCCATGTGGAAAGGAGAAAAAAACAAACAAACAACACATAACTATATGTGTATAAACGTAGATATATACTTACCTCAGCCTGTGGAAAACACTGAAGACATAAAAGTGAGGTCTCGAAGGCAGTAAAATACGGAGAACACAGTAAGTGGGCAGGCTGTTCTACGCTGTACAGTAACACACCTTTATTCATCCTGTCAGGCTACTTGGACAGAAAGAACTCGTGCCTTGACGTTACTGAAGGGAAGGTGGGGGTCTTAACCAGGGATCCAAGCCTGGCCCCTGCTTTCACAGGAGCAGGGCTGCGTGACAGGCTGAAAGCCATGACCGTGGGTGCCGCTGGTTACCAGGAAGGATGCACTCTGAGAAGTAAGTGGCCCTTCGGACCCACATCATTTCGGTCTAAACTGCTCACTACTTAGCAATTATTTTTTTTTTTTTTTTAAGTGCTCCACAGATGAGTGGGAGAAGCTGTCAGACCCTTCTTTAAAGGAGGATACAAGGGAACATTCTTGAGAACGGCATTAGGAATTCATTCCAGCTGGCATGGAGGGAAGCTCGAAAAGCTGCGATACGGTTACTGTGCTCTACATCACGGGAAAAATCCGGTCTCGAGGGCTGCGGGGGAAGGAGGGCAGGTATGGCCTTGCTTGGACGTTGTTACTGGTCACTGCGGCTACGAAAGGTTGGAGACTGAACAGTAAACATTAATTTACCTTTGTATAATTAAAAAATAGAATTCGGTTTTTTTTCCTAAGGAATGCTCTTTTAAAGTTCAGTTTCCCTTTAAATTGTAATTCAAAGTAATTTGACCAACCCTAGCAGTAAATATCCATCCTTTAAATCAAACCAGAGTGGTGAGCAGAGGGTCTGGTAAAGAGTTTAAGGCTACAATATGATGACGGTCCCACCACTCAAAGTACACAAGTACCTTGGGTACTGCAGGACCAGGCCTTTCCCCACTCTCTCTGACATTACCAGAAAGAGATTTTCTGAAATGCTCACAGAGTTGCTTCAGGCCCAGTTGAAAATTTGACATAGATGGCATTCCTTTGCTTACATTCACTTTTTACTAGAAAAAGGCAAAAAATTGCTAATTGCAAACAGGAATATGCAACTCTGCAATGACCATTAATAAACAACCTGATATTAAGATACATAACAACGTATATATAATTGACAGACATTATAAACCTTTTTTAATCAGAATTTAAATATGATCTTAATGGTAACTCAATAAAGGTTTAATTATTTCATGTCAGCGGGAAGTGTGTGTTCTCTAAGTCATCATCGTAAAAATGCCACTAAGCTAGCTTTATTACCCTTTTTTTTTGGTTCCCTGTGAGCGCAGCATTTTCAGCACAGTTTGCAACCCACCAAGCCACAGATGCATGACAGTGCTATTGACAACGTACTACCATGCAGAAATGTAGTAGAATATTGGATTGCATTTTGATTAAGTGGTTAATACCTTATATATTTTAAAGTTTTAAGGAATTTTTTGGGGTATTATTAATTAAATGTTTTGAGAGTTGCAAATCGAGGGGTAATTACTGCAGATCATTGCAGTATTTTCCAACTGTTATTTCACAAAGACATAACTGAAACTAATATATTAGTTGAAATACCATTATGGTAATATTGCTGGGTTCTATAAACAAAAGAACTTAATTTTTAACGTGGCAACAACTGGTATGAATTTTATCTTCCTTCACTATGTGCATCAGATGTATACGAGCAATATATTTTTCATGTAAAAGAATACCGAAACTTGTGATTTCCTTAGTGCTCAACCATTTTCTAATTGCTGAGTTTAACATTCGTTACCTGCACAGAATAGACACAACAACTGGTGTCCCTGGAACGAGTTGTGGATAAGCAAGAGGAGACTGTCACAGAAATAATGAAAGGAAACACATGAAAGTTTGAGCAGTTTCTTTTGGAGGAGCAGCCTGTGCAACACAAGCAAAACTGAACGCGGGAAGTGACTTGCATTTATACCGCAGCCATCCTGCGCACGGCGGTCGCAGACTCGCTGGCAAGCCTGCCGCCGCTGGACGTGTCCCTTTGATTATGCACTGCAAACTGAGGTGTTTACAGGAACAATGTGAAACGACTTTGAGACAAAAATAGCTACGTTCTCAGGCTTTCTTTAATTTGAAGAATATTTGATTTTAAATTCTAGATAGCCTTGCTCGTGTTTACATGCAAAAATGCTTTATAATGGCTTTTGGTAACGCCCTTCCCTCTGCGAGATGGCATGCTGAGATCCACCGCAGGTCACAGGAATATCAGAATGCAGTTCAAGGGGCACGCCTATGTCTGTGCGCGCTGTGGCGACAAACGAGCTCTCACCCCCATCCAACACTCAGGGAACTGTGGGACAAAGGACTCAGCCAGGGTAAAAGTAGCACAAGCAAGAGCAAAGTTCTGCTCTTCTGTTTCAGTCTGGGGTCCTGCTTACTTTTTCAACTTTTCCCTGTGTTCGCTGGAAACGTTAACAAATATCTGGATTTTATTAACGTGCGTGAAATACTACCTTTGATGCATCTATATTTTAAATACATTTTAAAGCAGATAAAAATTCAGAGGTGCATAAAGGTCATACTGTAAGCAGGAGCTTTCAGTGCTCCTTGGTCAGCAGACAGCTTTAGGGCAGCTGCTCATGTTTCGTGAAAATCCACAGTCCTAGACTTTATCTACCTTATTTCTGTCAGAAATTTAAATGGTTTTAATATACGTTAAGGACTCTGGGATTGATTTCATTTCAGTAGAGGCAGCTGGTGGAAGTAACGCCTCGGTCTACAGCCAGTTTCTCACTGCAATTTAATCTCTCCTTTAAAAAAAAATTAAATGCCTGGCTTTCGGTAATCCAAAGTCCCAGGTTGTTTAAAAAGAAAAGAAAAATCCAGTTCTTCAAAGCAGCTATTTATCACTTAGGAAAGCTAATTTTGACAAAGTCATCATGGAGGAATGCTCCTCTGATATGACACATGAGAGCAATTGAAACCGGCCTCACTTAGTGTCACATACCAACTTTCATAAATCATCGTTATCAGGGTGGGCCAGCTATGATATTTTAAATGTAAATATAGAAACGATACATCTAAATGACCCTAGTGCCATCCTGGTCTGTCAAATGCCAGGGGAAGTGCTTTCCACTCTTGCGCTGTCACCACACGTTAGACTCTCGGGCTGTTCACGTCAGAGCTGCTATGGGAGCATCCTTCAGACGCTACCGGGCTGTTCACGTAAGAGCTATGGGAGCATCCTTCAGACGCTACGTGCTGTGTGTGGGAGCCAGCTCTGCACCCTCTAATGCCAAGAGGTTCTGTGTAGATAGCACAGGGGAGTAGCTACACGGTTAGCATTCCTGTGACTGACAGGAATCCTCCCTCCCTGCTGAGATCCACCCAAACCAGAACAGGATGGCGAATTCTGGGTGTATCACACCTCTTGCAACACACTTCCTTTGGGTGTTCTCCTTCAGGGGAACCCACACTGCTCCCTGCCTTCGGGTGTGAATCAATGTCGTCCAGGGTAGAGCCAGGCACCTTCCGCTGTCTAACCAACTGACACGTCTCGCCTCACCTGCATAAAGGGAGCCTCTTACGGAGTGGCAACTTGCCACATCCATCCACCAGTACCCTGAGACCCTCATACGCTTTGTTTTCAATGTATGGAGCTATCACAATCTCAGTCTGGGATCATTTAGTTTTGCCTATTAGTTTTGAATGGCACATTTGTGGATGCCCCATCCCTGGAAGTGTCCAAGGCCAGGCTGGATGAGGCTTGGAGCAACCTGGTCTAGTGGAAGGTGTCCCTGCTCATGGCAGGGGGGTTGGAACTAGATGATCTTTAAGGTCCCTTCCAACCCAAACCATTCTATTTTATTCTATTTTTTTAAATGGGTGATTTTGAACTTTTTGTCTACACAGTGTAGCCTTCAAATGGGATAGCATTGTTCAGTGCATGTTACAGCAGAAAGCCCAGCCAAAAGCAGAACGTATGAGATCCTGACGTGACTGGACAGCTTACCCACGCAAGGTCTTCCAACTCCCTGGGACCGATATCCTCTGGGACACACACAACGGTAACTTCCCCGTGTGTTCTCACAGACCTGGTTATAGCGGCACTGGTGGGTTCCATCCCGGCATTCATCAATGTCTGCAAGCAACAAGGCAAGAGCAAGTAGTCAGATTCTCCTTGAAACTGCTCGCAGCTTTAAGCTTCTTAATGTGTAAGGAACGCAGTTAACCCACAAGTGAATCAGACCCTCTCGACGGACCTGCCGTCTGATGCGCACGGTTCTTACCCGACGCCATGACCAGGCACTACCCTGTAACAGTCCCTGTTTCGCAAGCGAAAGCAGATTTTCAGCAGATACGTAAGATATATTTTTCAATTGTATTGCATTTACACGCCCTTTTCCCATTAGTTTTCCAAACTTTTCACTGTGTGTTTCCAATTTGATCAGCTACTCTCTGCAGACACATAATCCATCTTCCTGCCATATGCCGTAAGACAGTAAAATTAGATCTGGTCATCTATGGGACAGGAGTTCTGTTTAAAAGCATTTCTGATACGCAGCAAGGACCTGTGATCTCAGTTCAGAGCTCTGGCGGCAAACTCTTCGGAAAGCATTCACACGTGGGGCAAAACACGTCAGTCAATGAACAACTAGAATTCAAGGGGACAGTGCAGAAGAGTTGCTGAGGAAAACCTTGCTGTTTTTAAAAGCAATGGAATACCGGAAGTGGCAAGGGTAAATCTGTTCTTTTAGCACCAATTACAAAGAAGTTAGATATGCGTGTTCGCAAAAGTGAAGGAAAGCAGCTGCCTGACTATGTGCAAATCCTAGTAACCAGGGACGGACTGTCTCCAAGACTGTGGTTTCTGCATGCATCGCTCTTGCTGTGCTCACCACCTTCTGTGCTCACCGCCTTCATACACTACAGGAACACGTCTTCTTACCAACACAGGTTCCATTCTCTGCCTTGGTCATTCCACTGGGACACAGATCGATGCACTTGTAGCCACCGCGGGTGTTTTTGCACAGTTGATCAGGCCTGCACACATTCTGCCTGCACTCATTTACATCTTGTTTAGGGGGGAAAAAAAGAAAAGAAAAAACAAGAATGGAAATTAACTCCCTTCCTTGTGCTCAGTTCCTAAGGAGCAGACTATTCCACCCGTACTTACACTGTGCACCTGCACTAGAATGCATTTCATGCCCATTTATCAGTCAGCCCAAATCCCACTTCCTCTGGATTTTAATACAGCTTTACAAACCAATTCAGAAACATGCGACGTGTATCACCCACAGCAGGATTTCAGTTCATAAAGGCTTCTGATAACAAGTAAACACTGAACTATGTCCGTCAGAAAGAGGGAATGAGCATTCAGAAATTCATCCATACCCATGCATTTTCTGCCCTTTAGCTGGTATCCTGGATCACAACCACAGTGGAAACTTCCTATAGTATTGAAGCAACGCTGATGACAGTAGTTGGACTCTTGACACTCATTAACATCTGTTGAACAACAGAAATCCTTGAGATCATAGCTGTGATCTGCCCCCTCGTCGTTTACCTGAGAAGTGTTTAGGTTGAGTCAATGCTCTGGACTCTGCTTTCAGCTCTAGGTACTGTGCTATTGAAGTATGTTCAGAAGTGCTTACTTCTCTCACTTCTTTGTAAAGGACAACGCACATGGGACACAAAAGCAAGAATGTTAGGTTATTCCCTGGTAGGATTTTAAATTTGATTGATTTCTAAAGATGGAAACAGCATAATGTTTAAAAAAATCCAAAACAAACCAAGTAATAAAAATCAAAACAAAACAAAAAACAACCCCAAAAAACCCACAACCTTAATAATGAAAATTTGCAGACACCTTAGTTGGAATTGCATTGTTACTTTCCGTTGTGTGAAAGACAGCACTTTCAGCTTATGCAAGCTAAACCCAAAGAACTCTCCATACCTTGGCAGCTAAATCCGTCAGCTGTTCTCCTAAAGCCGTTCCCACACCTGACCACGCAGCGGTAGGAGCCAATGAGGTTTTCACAGTCCTGGCCAGCATCGCAAGTGTGTCCACCTAACGCACACTCATCGACATCTGCAATTGAAAACAAGCTGTAAACGTCTGTCCAAATGAAACACAGCTGAAGTACTGTCTCAACCGTTCAATACTTGACTGCAAGTTACATTCAGATGTAAGTGGAGTACCACCAATAAACTGTATTCTTATCATGACGAAACGGCCCAGCCCAAACAGAACGTTTCCCCAGGATTAAGGTGCTGTGGGACTTTTTGCATCCATCCTGTTCACACCAACGCGGATCTTACCCTGGCACGTTCTACCATCCACAGAGATAGTGAGGCCTTTTGGACAGGAGCAGTAGTAAGACCCCATGGAGTTATGACAGGTATGGGAACAAGGATTTCGCGCAGCACACTCGTCATCATCTAGAAGAAGGAAACGTTTGAAAAGCCGGTCAGACTTTATAAGAAACTACACCAAACCAGCCCTTCATAAGAGGTCTATGTCTGGTGGAGCCCCCAGCGCCAAACTAGATGTAGCAATGGAACAGCTTCACAGAAACGGTTCGGCAGTGCTTCCTCTACTCCTGTTTTTATGACTACCACGCCGACACTAACACGGCTCACTGGAATCCTGCTTGCATCAGCCGGGCAGAACTGGGTCACTACTGTGGTAAGGAATATTCGATACCATCTTTTCCAGAGAATCTCTTTACGAAAGAACAGATAGGTTTCAGTGTCAGACTTCCTAGATGCACTTTCAAAGATTATTACATTTTCCATATTAAGGCTTTACAACTCATTGTTTTACAGACAATGCAGCAAGTGGAAAATTCTTTAACAACCTTATTTTTAGCTTTCCTGCTTTTAAACTTTTTTGCTGGTGTAGTATATCTTGTTTAATTTATAAACTTTCAAGAGGCAATGAAATAAATCCGCAGAAGTATATAAACTGATTGATCCCTCAACCTAAACGTGACTCGGTCATCTGGAGGAGACACCAAAAAGGCTCATAACCTCTGCTTCACCTCCATCCCTCAAGCAGGAACAGTCTCGGTTCAGTGGGCTGTTGTCTAGGTTGCTGATACTTCTCCTTCCCTTCACACAGATCAAGCAAGTGACCTGCTTTGCAGGCTCAGCAGATCCGGTGGCTCAGCACCCCCTGATGGCCTCTGAGGTACTAATGAAAAGCTGTGCGGGCACTACTCACGCTCTAGGTGAGTACAGAAGTAAAGCCTTCATCTGCCTTTGGATCCACACTCTTTTATCATTGGTGACTTACACTTCTAAAGAATGTCCTGCATGAAACTAAGGGTGGAGATTCTGGATGCTGAATCCAGCTCTGGGGCCTCTGGCACAAGAGAGACATGGGCCTTCTAGAGCAGGTCCAGAGGAGGCCACAGAAATGGTCAGAGGGGCAGAACACCTCTGTGGTGGAGAAAGGCTGAGAGAGTTGGGGGTGTCAGCCCTGAGAAGAGAAGGCTCCAAGGAGACCTTATTGCAGCCTTTCAGTATATGAAGAGGGCTTGTAAGAAAGATTGAGAGATTTTTTTACCAGGGCCAAAGGGCCAGGATGGGGGTAATGGCTTTAAACAGAAATAAAGGCAGATTTAGATCAGATATCAGAAAGAAGTTATTAATGGAGAGGGTGGGGAGGCACTGGGACAGGTTGCCCAGAGAAGCTGTGGATGCCCCATCCCTGGAAGTGTTCAAGGCCAGGCTGGATGAGGCTTTGAGCAACCTGGTCTAGTGGAAGGTGTCCCTGCCCATGGCAGGGGGGTTGGAACTAGATGGTCTTTAAGGTCCCTTCCAACCCAAACCATGCTGTGGTTCAGTGTTTACACACGACACTTGTCACATCATTACCTGAACAGTAAGGCCCACTTGAGTCCAAACCAAACCCCGTAGGGCATTGATTGCTACGATCTCCTGTACGGTAAAGGAAGCGCATGTTACTCGTGGATGAAAATATGACCATTTCCTTACTTTTTAAAAACCCTTTAACATTAAAGAATTGCACCCCAGCTACTTATAAAAGATTTAATATCCAGACTATAGTATTTTTTCCTACTTGAGCACTACAAGTCAGCAGTACTTGGGTCTTGCTGTTTTGAAAAACACCAAACAGACGCGGGGTTTCCCTCGGAGAGACTGCAAGTTGCATCCCAGCCCGATACATCCTGCAAAGTTCCTCCATGAAGTTTTCATTATTAAAAGGACAGAGACCATTCAGTTTCAATTCATGTAAAAGGAGGGAAATAAACCCAAATTAAAGAAATCACCGTGTCATGGATGGTGGGAAGTCACTGTAGAATGCCACAAATGCATACAATGAACTGTCATGGAAAACTGGTAGAGACTGTTCAAAGACCACATTTTGCTGCTTGAAAATGGACTCAATAAATACAATTTTTTTTTAAAACACAGTATAGTAATTGTTGGAGGAAATAAATGGAAGTTTAGTAAAGGCTTGGTCAGATTTATGCATAGGCATAACTTGACCTGGAGACCTCCTGTTATCAGACATCTTTTCAAAATGGGAATAAAAAAGACCTTATTTGGTTTTCAAATTGCACACTAGTTCAGAGTCTGGAAAGTAGGAAAATCATTATTTTACTTCATTTAGAATTTGTTAGTGAAAAGAAACTGCGATAGGCACTCCCGCTGCTCATTCACTTAAAGATGATGTTAAGCTATACTGTGTAAAACCAAGCCCAAATAGTATTTTAAAAAGATAGCAGGACCTTCTGCTAAGCAATAATGCTGTCTCAAAGGAAAACCTGTTTACACAACCAGTAAAATTTTCAAGCTGCAGCTCAGCATCACATTTTCTGTATATGCCAAATAATTCCACAGAAGTTCAATCTGAGGAATGACTTAGGCCATTTTACCTATTTTAGTGCTGATTTTTGCACGTTCTTCCACCCCCGTAGCCTCATTACTCCCTTCCCTACATTTATGTGGGTTTTGCTGTGCGAAGAAAACATACAATCCTTTCTCTTACTAGCTACGAAAAAGCCAACAAACCCAAAAACCCCACCAACACTTGACCCCCCACCAAACCTGACAGCAATTTTGTTTTAGAGAATGAAAGACACGTGAGGAAACTGAGAACATGAGGCTGACTACCTGAAGCTACTGGTGGTGCTTTTAGCAGCCTCAGCACCTGCAGACGTACGTCATCCATGAGAACTACAGGTGAAGAGTAAGTGCAAACTACAACAGTTTTACACATTGGAGCATCTCTATTAACTAGTCATGTGGGTTGCAGGATCTAAGTTACCCAAAGTTTCACAGCGTTTTCTCTTTCAAGGCCATAACCAGTTTTTGAGAATGTAGGTCATACATTTCGGGAAGAGACGATATTGGTTTTCCATTATTTCATTTTTGTGATGGATTAAAACAATACCTTTTGCAATGGAAGCGTGGATTTTAAAGGCCACAGTTTCTTCCAGTGGGTTGTACTCTGTTGTAATAGAGGAAGCATGGAGTGTCTCCACCAAGAAAGGCATTTTTCCTTTAGTGTAATCATAGGTGATGGTGTGGTTCCACGTATAGGGAACACTAACTCCATCTATAGCGAAGAGACGAGTGGAATGAGCGTACAGTTGCCCAGGGCCGGTTTGAATATAGTCTTCTGTGTAATCCTGAAACAGCAAGGTTCGGGCATCAGCCACCATGCACAGCCAACACCGCTACGGTCTTCCTATTTTAAAGCGGTATGCGACGTATTCTGGGAAAGGGTGTTTTTCCTTACAGCGGAACAAACTGTATTTCACACAACACATGCCATTTTACTCTTGTTTCAACTGTTGAATCTTAACAGCCCCTGGTATATTTGTTTAAAAAAGAAACAGGCTGTGGTGTTGAGGATCCTGATGATGGTGGCCACAGCAGAGCATTTCCAAAAAAAACCCTGAAAATTATCTTATTGTTCAATAACAATCGTTTGAAGCCTAAATATTTCTTTGTCTTCAGATGCTGACAGCATGTGCTAAATCAACAATCAGTAGAGAAAAATTCTGCCAGTGAAAAAAGGTATAAATACTAGACATGCTACATACTGCAGTGTATCAGATATCAACAGCTTCATGTGTATTTACTGTACGCTGGGATTAGTGCATTAAGTTCTTTTCACTGGTTGCCTACCACTAACTAATTACCAATGTGCTGGGTTCAGGAAAGGGTTAAATCTCTTTACTGTGGCTGCTATACAGAATGTTCTTTCTCTTTGAGCAAAACCAATTATCAAGCACCTGGTTTTAACCCAAAACTTTAATACCACATACTATATTAAGCAAAATGTTTTTCATGTTTTACGCTAAACCGGAAAGATGTAACAACAGTTCTTTGGAACTCCAGCTTTCTATCAGGAGTACAAGGCCAGTGACAGAGCTATCTTACTGGAAGCAGAAGGGAACATCTCCTGGAAACAACAGGCAGAGCAATTTGGTAGTGAGATTATAACTTTTTGCCATACGATCACGCCAACTGCCCTCTCTAATCATTCCTGAAAAAGGGCAGAGAGAAGTGTCATTCTCTGAAAAAGCAAACTCTGTACAATATTCCAGATGAATCGCCCGGCAGGGCTGTTTGCCAGAACAGATTCATCACCCCAAGACAAAGTTTTGGTGCTGTGGCAGGGAGAGGAGCACACCACGACAGCGTGCATGGTAAGAACCCACAGAACACCCTGTGATGTGAACTGAAGCAGAACCTGTTAATCCCCTGTCCTTCCAACTTTATCAGCCACAGGAATGTTTCTCTGTCAGACTACCTGTAACTGTAGCTGCAAACAAATCATCAGTAATGTTCAGAAATTTTTGCAAGGTGCCGTGGTGTAACGGAGCTGGTGTCATCCTCAGGGAAGCCAAAAGGTCCGACAGGGTTAAGAGGCACCTCTACAGCTCTGCTGAAAGCAACCTGACACGCCTGCCTGTGATGGCGAGCTTGCAACACTTCTCAGCACTTCTAACATCTAAAAACCTTGAGTGACCAACACTGCCTTCCTGATGCCAACTTTTTCTTCCCACAGGCACCAATAACATCTGTCAACAAACCAGGCACAAACGAAGTTACGTGGAGTACAGCAGTTTTCAGAACTTTCTGCGCTACTACGGAGGAGAGAGGAAGGAGTAGGGGTGAGAGAAGGGGGTGGTATCGAGAGCTTTACCTTCACGTGAACATCTGCCACCGACTGGAGCTGCAGCATGTGTCCGCTCACAACAACATCCAGCAGCAAGGCTCCCTCGGAATCCAAGCCCCGGGCAACATGGGTCATTCGCAGGATCTCACCTATGGATTTTAGGGGCACATCAATTCATACACATCCTAACCAGAGACTCATGGGAGCCACACTGTATCGGAATTGGGACCCCTTGACCACTTCATACTCCTCCTTTCATAAAGGCATACCATGCCCATAACAAATACATTACATGTTTCAAATTACAGCTCTAAAAGCTGTATTTAAGCCTCAGAAAGCCACAGACACTGAGCAAATACTGGTGTAAGCACAAGACTCAAAACTCGGCAACACTTATGTGCTATTTTTTAAGAAACGCGGTGTTTGCCAAGCTTGTTTCAAACAAAGACGTGGTATTTCACAGGTAACTAACCAGTTGCAAACTCCACTTGAGTTTCTCTCTTGAAGACCGCATCAGTGAGCGTAAACCCATTCATGGCTTCTCCAATTTCTTTTGCAGCTGTCCAGTAAACTGGGCTGAGTACAGAAACAAGCTTTCTCAGCGCTGGACCTGAAAGACACGCGACGTAGCGTTAGAGAGCTTTTTTCCCCAACATCATGCGACCCACATCAGTAGGAGCTGAATATGAAGACCTAAAACTGATGTAACCCTTAGGATTTAAACAAAAAAAAAAAAAAAAAAAAATATTGGCCTATGGAGAGGAATCATTTTACAAATATTGATGTGCTAGAAGTAAAGATTGAAGATTCCCTTTTCCTCTATGAAAATTTTAGATCAGTTCTTCAGTACCAGCTAATGAAACGGTAAAAACTGACACTGTGGAGGATTCTGCCTGGCTCAAGGAAAAAGGGTCTAACAAGTAATGAAAAGCCTACCGAGGCTCCGAGGGACATTTGTAATCTTTGCTTGGATTACTCTGGTTTCAGAGTCAGGGCTGTCTGTTACTGTGGCATTCAAGAAAGCAATTCCAAATTCCAGATCATTAATGTTTCCAATAATGCTGCCTTTGGCACGTGAAGGTCCACCTGTGCAGGGGAAGAAAGGGAAGAAGGGAAATAAACAAGGCCCACGTGAAAACTCTGTCATCCGGTATTTTCGGGGAGAGAAAATTCAGAAATATTGCCCAGCATTTTAAGCAGTAAGGATATTTCTGCATACCTTACTATGGTATTTGCAAGAATAAAGCTCACAGCCTGCACGTAACAGGATGTTGTACACAGGTGGTCTGAGACACACGCACAAGAACATGGAAACTACCCTATGCGCTCACCCCTGCCTGAAAAGCAACACCTGTTCAACAGCTTATTCCAGTGCGACGGAACAGGCTAACAAAAAAATGTATCCAGCTGAAGTTGCAGAGGAGATTTGAGCCAAAAAGTATTAAATTACTTGGTCAACTGGCCAAGTCTTGAGGGAGTATCCATCAAATAAGGAGCGTTGTAGGCTTCCACCATATCGCCACTGCACGCAGGCTGCAAATCAACTCACCAGGACATGCTTGGGTATTGCACCTGGAGATCTGGGAGGAGTCTCCAGGACAAGGACGTCCACGATTTAACGGGGCTGGACTGCTGCACAGGCGTATTCGGGTCTGCTCTCCTCCTCCACAAGAGGCAGAGCACTGGCTCCATGTTTGCCACTGCCCCCAGTTTCCATCCACTGAAGAAAGAATGAAAATGTTTGCAGTATATTGGTTGGAGATTGAGCGAGAGCTGGGTCAGATTCTTCCCTATGCCATGTTGAAGAGGGACCACCTCATGGCCGGCCAGGGAAACCACGTGTCCCTCCTCCCCGAGGTCTGCTGTGTGGGTGCGGAGCTCAGGTGGCTGCGGGTGGCCGCCTCTGCATCACTCCACGGCGAGAAGGGGGATACGGGCAGCTGCTGCCCAACTCCTGCCAGCTGCACTCCCCAGGAGGTTCTGCAGAGATACCTCCTGCCGGCCTGCGAATGTCCCCTGGAAGTATGGGGCTGCACCGAAGCTCAGTTCAAAATTGAGCAGTGTTGTCACGTGCAGACCCATCACAAACCAGTTTGTAAAGAAGAACTGTCAGTTTTCAGCCGCTCCTCTCATGGTTTTTGGTAGCTACCACTAGAGAGAGAACCTAGCTGGCTAGAGCTTTGAGTGCTTTCACTCCTACAAAGGGAATACCTGAGAATGCGTGAGATAAATGGATGGAGAACAAACCAACTATAAATCCTGCACATAAAGAAGTCATGTTCCATCTATCCAAACACTCACAAGAGGTCAGTTAGAGCTGGCCTGAAGTATGTGTGTGCAGGAGTCAGCACGGCCTCCCGTTGGTATCAGGGCCTCGATAACAACAGGTGACACAACGGAAACGTGACCGTACGCCGTGTGTGCAGAAAATGCCTGACCTGATACGACACTCGCCCAAAACTGGCAGTGGTAAGAGGAAAGTAACAACAGAGAGTTTGCTTTCGACAAACATCAGCCAAAATAACAGCAACCAGGCGACTGAAAATTACAAAAGCAGCATGAAAACACGTGACGGGAAGAAGAACCCGAGCAAAAGGAGGATAAACCAGCAACAGTCACACTGGGCGTCACACTGTAACCTCCATCGAGACCTGATGGCGAATCCTCCTCCTTGCAGGCCACGAGCAGCTGGTACCAGCTAGAGGCCTGATAGTTTAGGGGCAACAAGCAGGACCCATCTCCAGCGTGCGGATGGGGCCTCGTCGAGGGCTTTGTCACCAGCACGCAGGTCAACAGGGGGTCGAAGTGACACAGGTACACAGAAAGTTGGGCTCCTGCATCTCCCACAGGAGGGTGTGTAAAGGGGCATGCATACAGGAGGGATGTAAGAATAATCTTCTATTATTATACCAGAATTAATAGTAATTTAGTAATAATCCCTTTCAGGGATGAGTTACAGAAGGGTGTTTAGAAATCTGTAGGTGTTTAGTAAGTCTCTAGCACCGCAGTTTATCTGCTCTGCTGCTGATACTGATCCTGAGTGTGAAAGTTCACTGACTGCCCCTTAGTGATGGATGGTCAATAATCAATTAACTGCTCTGACTGTCGTTCTGTTTAAAGCATTTGAGCAAAGCGTTTTTCCCGGCTCCTGGAGTACATTATGAGAGCTCACTGGGAGCCTCAGAAACTGCATTTACTGTAAAAACTAAGTAGAATTACTAGGTGTAGGAGAGACCTTCATAAGTGATCTCCTGTTTTGAATTATTCCACCCCATTCAGGGAAAATTTAACATGTGAAGAGGGAAATCATAGCAAGGTGACAGCCATTTAAAGAAAAAAAGCCAGAGTGGATCGTTAGGTTGTACGAAACTGCACATCATTATGGGAACGTTCCACATTCCTTTCACAGGAAGAAAATCTCACATATGTGATGTACGCCCTGAGGCCTTCCAGGGAAAGCTGCGTTTTGTTTCTGAGCACTCACCGGGGCACAGTTCAGTGCTGCACCTCTGGATCTGCACATCAGCCCCTGCACACGCCCTTCCTCCGCTGGCAGGGCGAGGATTGTCACAGGTCCGGTATCGCCTCATCTGGCCTCCATGGCACGTCCGACTGCAGCTTCCCCAACTGCTCCACGGGCCCCAGTTGCCATGGACTGTAAACGTAACAGTCAGATTTTATCTGTCTTCCTCTTAATAACAAACAGTCGCTTAAAAACAGAGAGTCTGTTGGGACTCTCATGCTGGGAGAATATTCCTATCAGAGAGTAACCTTCTAATTTCTTTTCCCCAAATAAAAATCAATGCCCAGACAATAAAAGATCTAAGCACGTTCCCTTGTCCAGCATTCAGCTGTGTCTCAGAGCAAGTTAACCAACTCCAGAAGGTAGGAAGTGTGCAGCACCTACTATTAAACAAATGAGTCCCTACACTCTACTGTGAGATGGAGAGCCGCTGCAGGACATTCTGACTGGACAGCAGTCGCTGCAGGGGTGCGTGACCTCCCTCAGTCCCGCAGGAGCTCACGCACCAGCTGCGACGGTCGCCTGCTCCGAACAGTCAATGTTCAAAACGCCCCAGTCACGCTGGCTGTGAAGAGATGCTGTCCCTCCTGCCAGGCAGCCAACAGCCCGTGCCCCCGCTCAGACCCCCTCGCTGCTGCGGGGGGCTCCTTCCTCTCACGCGTGCCTACAAACCCAAGTGGTGCACAGGCAGCCCAACCCAGCGCACTTACTCGGACAAGGATCGCTGTTGCAAAAATCGATCTGTATGTCGTTTCCTTCGCATTTGTGACCCCCAAACTGCGGGGCTGGGTCTGAGCAGCGGCGCGTCCTCTGCCTGCTGCCTCCTCCGCAGGACACGGCGCAGGCACTCCAGCTGCTCCACGCGGCCCACTTCCCGTCCACTGGTGAGAAGGGCACAGCACGGTACCGTTACAGTCGCTGACACCAGAAACAGCCAAGTAAATCGGTGCTGCGCCAGGGTAAAACTGACTGTAGGATGTTCCTTTCTAGAACACCTCAGATACACAGGGATTTCTACATAGGGATTTCCAGGAGCGAAAGCTGGAGAAAGGCATGACCTATCTTTCCAATAACCCGTAAGCCTGACCAGAATCGTGGTCAGGGATCACTCAGTCCTTGAGCTCAGTCACTCTCACATTTTTAGGTATCTGTGAGCAAGTCGACCCATATACAAAATACTCCCTGAAATTACCACCTCAGATACACAGGGATTTCTACATAGGGATTTCCAGGAGCGAAAGCTGGAGAAAGGCATGACCTATCTTTCCAATAACCCGTAAGCCTGACCAGAATCGTGGTCAGGGATCACTCAGTCCTTGAGCTCAGTCACTCTCACATTTTTAGGTATCTGTGAGCAAGTCGACCCATATACAAAATACTCCCTGAAATTACCACCAGAGGCAGATGGCCACAACGAAGGGCACAGCACGGTACCGTTACAGTCGCTGACACCAGAAACAGCCAAGTAAATCGGTGCTGCGCCAGGGTAAAACTGACTGTAGGATGTTCCTTTCTAGAACACCTCAGATACACAGGGATTTCTACATAGGGATTTCCAGGAGCGAAAGCTGGAGAAAGGCATGACCTATCTTTCCAATAACCCGTAAGCCTGACCAGAATCGTGGTCAGGGATCACTCAGTCCTTGAGCTCAGTCACTCTCACATTTTTAGGTATCTGTGAGCAAGTCGACCCATATACAAAATACTCCCTGAAATTACCACCGGAGGCAGATGGCTGGAGCGAGTGACATCCCAAAACCCAGTCTCCATTTGCATGTCCTCTGGTTGCAGCTGTGCTGTCAGAGGATGTATCCATCACCACCTTCTCCCCCCTCCTTCTAATCCACCTCTGACTTACTGGCTCTGCTGTTTACAGGAGTTACTATTAGGTTATCTCACATGAGTCAGGTGTAAGCAGTTGAGTAGTAGGGCCTTTGATTTCCCCAGATGTGGTGACACAACCTGTTATGGGTACATCCATCTGGGTGCTTGCGTTGGTGACCAAGAAGAGGCTCTTTAATCACAAACAAGCTGTAAGCAACAGCATCCTCAGCACATCGAGACGGATAAACATGCAACACCGAGTGCCCAACTGCTCGACTGCCACAAGGTCAGTTCTCTTCTACCAGTGGATAGTTTGAGAGGGGACTCAGCGTCGCTGGAGAAGAAACCCCTTATGTTCATCTATAGAGGGTTGCTAAAGATAGTGACAGGGGCCAGTGAAAATAAAAGGCTTGAATGGGATGTTTTCAGGGACTACACTTTTAGACTGGAAAGCTTTCCATATAAATTCAGAAGAATTTGGAGAGGAAACAAGAAGTTTGTAATTTTTCTGTGTGTCCGACGCATCTCACCTGGGCAGTGTCCCTTGTTGCAAACCTGGATCTGTGCGTCAGACCCCTCACAGTACGATCCGTCGTGCGAAGGAGGAGGGTTACTGCAGAGCCTCAGTCGTGTCTGAGTGCCCTTCCCGCAGGTCTCGCTGCAAGGACCCCACGGCAGCCAAGAGCTCCACTCGCCATCAACTGCAAGGGCAGCACAGCTGTACAACTGTTCAACCTACACAGCTGCTTTAACTTGACATGACAGCGCCACAGCCTCAGGCAAAAGAGCTATGCATTTATCAATATCAGCAAATGAAATATCCCGAATAAACCCTTGAGAAAACCTCTGTCTGATCAACAGCTGAAGTGGATCAGCACTTTACAAACAGAGAGATGAATTCTTTCCTTCTTGTTTCCTGAATACACCACCTCACTACAACCTGAACTGAACCCCTGATCCAATCCGGTGTTCTCCAAAGTTACCTGGCTCTGAGTGTCCCGTGCTGAAGGTCTCACGCTCGCTAAAAGCTGGCACACAGCTTCGGTGGCTACTAGTAAGCAGGAGCCAGAACTGACTGTGTTGCCAAGGAATCTCAGACTGGTGAATGAACATTTGGCATCTTGGCAACCGCAGAGCCAGGGAATAAGGGAAAGATCAGGATAATAAAAATCGTGTGGAAGGAAACATGCCAGCAATGAAGGGTTATGAATAAAGTATGATGTGTCAAGCATAGGAGGTACTACCAAGACAGGAAGACCTGAACATTCATCTAGTTAATAGAAAGACGTGGCTGAAAATTAAAACAACAGAGGAAAATACACAGATGGTGTCTTACGTTCTTAACTATCATGTTTTACATGGCTTTTTGATAGTTGGTGGTTTGTGGGGTTTTTTCATTTTAATTGGCTTTGCAGAATAGGTTGAGAGGGGTGATTTTGTGAGAACATGGGTAATGAGTACTGGAAAACATCAAAATAGACAATGAACACTTTTACTGGGGGGTTGGGGTGAAGAGCAATCACTAAGAATATTTTTTGCACTTACTTCTGTGATTTCTGTTTCCAAGAATTAGTGCCATGCAATAAATTATCAACAACTTTAAACGAAAAAAATTTGGGAGCTTAATTCTTTTAAAATTTAATAATTTGAAACAAGCTGAGAGAACTTGGGTTTGGAGGACTAAAAAAAGAGAAACCTGTATGGGAAGCCCCTTGTGCAACTAATTTTAAACCCCTGTTCCCTTACCTGGGCAAGGCCTAGTATGGCACATGACTGAATCCACAGCGCTGCCAGCACAGGGCTTCCCGCCGTGCTGAGCCGGTGGGTCACTGCAGGTCCTGGTTCTGGTCCTGTTACCGTGCCCGCAGCTCTTCGAACACTCTTCCCATGGCCCCCACTCAGACCAGCTGCCATCCACTACGAAACAGAAAACCCCACCGTTTTAATGAAAAAATATTTTTGTGGTATTTATTGAAATTTCCTCTTCTTCCCCACAAAAGTCAAAATGAATTCCAGGTTCTCAGAAGAATTAACCTGCCAGGAAGGCCTGTGGTGGTAACGGTTCACTGTTAGGGCACTTGACGTAAGGCACATTAAGAGTCCCGGTTCGTTAAATCCATACCTGGACAGGGCTTGTTGTGGCAGCTGCGCGTGTCCGTGTCGGGCCCCTCGCACCTCCTCCCCCCGTTTGCTGGGAGAGGGCTGTTGCACTGACGGACGCGCTGCTGAACTCCTCGGCCACAGGTCACGCTGCAGGCTTGCCATTCCAGCCAATGAGAAAATCCACCGTGCACTGCAGTGGGAAAAACGGTGCCGTCTTTGTGACGTGCTCGTGCTTGGGGGGAGACAGCAAAGCGAAAACGCCCTTCATGAGCTGTACCTAGAACCCAACGCACTTCATGCCCCCAGGACTGCAGAAGTATCTCACAGCAGTTCAGAGAGCTTCAGCTGCACTGAAATGGCTACTGCTTATGCTCCCAGTGCTTTTCTTCAGAGGTACAATTAAGTTACGTGTTCTGAGGACAGGATCTACTTAAGACCCTTTCATCATTATTTATGTCTCTCACTCCTTCACACTCACCTGTCTCACACAGCTGGATGAGTACAATGGGGCAAAATTTCTTGAAACAGAAACCCACTGACATCTTGGACTAGGCTTAGTGTATACACAGTGAGTATATGGAAGATAAGGGCAACCAGTGTCATCTGCCTGGACTTGTGCAA
>NW_010228883.1:0-4650 GCF_000690775.1 Eurypyga helias
GCCGGCAGCCCGGTCGGGTCGGGACGTCTGGCCGGTCCCTTCGGGAACGTCCGCGGGACCCTGCCTGGCCAGGGGGGCAGAAGAGCAGCGGGGCCGGGGCGAGGCCTCTGCTCGTCTCTCGGCCTGTCCGTGCGACCCGGGAGGGGGCTGAAGGGTGCAGCGGGGACGGGTCTTGCAGGCCCGTGCGATGAGATGGCAGGAGGCAGCTTCTCGAAGTTTTTCTTCGGTGAGCGAAGGGTTTTGTGTGAAAGACGGACGTTAGGTATTTATTGTCTTCGTTTATCTGGCCCAATTCTTTCTTTCCTGGGCTTTGTCCTGGTGTAGGAAAGTCAGTGGGGTCCGAAGCTGCGTTCCCTCCGTGATCACCTGTGCGCTCTCCCGAGCTATGCGGGCGCCTTGCTCCTCCTCAGCCCGCTGCTGGCCGAGGCCTCCTCCTGGGCTGCACCTGGTGCAGGCTGTCTCCTTCTTGCTCTTACTCTGCTAAGTCAGTGGAGATAGTGTTTCTGTTGCTTAAATGATTGTATTAGGTAAATGGCTTTTTTAGAAAACTTGTAGACATTGAGGTTTTATACCTGTTGAATTTTCTAGTATGTTACCTTTTGCGTTTTAAGCAATATATTTCTTTGTTCTCCTTTCCTATGAATTTAGCAGCTACTTCCTTTTAGCGTCCTAACTAGAAGGATTTTGATGAATGTTTAAACCCAAGAGAAAAGAAAATGCTTATTGTTGAATATGAGATAGCAAACATTTCAGGTACTGATCAAATAGAGTACGTTATACTGTAAAGGTTGATGGAAAAACAGAATAATGTTCAGATTTCTCAAAAAACTGCCCCTTGTAGTTCAGTCTATGAACAGTGATTTTTTTTTTTGTTTGTTTTCATAATTATGGTAGGAATATTACTATTGATCCAATTACCTGACTTCTGTTTTAGGAGAGAAAGAAACCTGTTTGTTTATGTTAACTTGTAGACAGTTTTTTTGTAACTGATTTCACTTTGCATTCTATTTAAAACTAGAAATGTGCTATTTCATTACCTATTTCAAGCCTTCAGAAACCAATTTGGGATTTATTTACATTTCATGTCTGAGTGGGGGATACTGGTAGCTAGACTGAAGAGGAAAAAGAATATTTGCATAAACAGTTAAGTTTTTTAAAATTCTTGGAAAGTCTTAGTTCTGTTTTTGTGGAACAACTGTATAGACAGTTACGGTGGTTTCCTTGCTGCAGGTTGCTTTTCCCAAGAAGTAACAAGTAATGGTTAACTAGACAGACAACTTTCATTGCTCTTCTGCAGGGAACTGAGAAACTGATATGTCAACCTAACTGTACTACTGCTTAGGAGACCTTGAATTAAATCCAGAAATAGTGAGGAGATTAAAAAGACAGCTACTGGAGAGAAAAAACTTTATTGTGTACATTAAGGCAGCCTTATTTTCATGGTCAGGAAGCAACCAGGTGAGCTGAGGATGCTGTGCTCAGTACAGAAGCAGTAACTGCATAATAGCTCTCTGTGTCCTTGCCTCTTGGGAGAGATGTCTTCTGGAGTTTTGTTGGTGGGGAGTTTTTTTCTGTTTGTTTGTTTTTAGGTAAGTTAGTAATTCTTGGTTCAGACCGGTGGCTTCTGAACTTTGTGTAGGATCAGACTGCTGTCAATTCACAACATTTCTTGTGAACCGCTGTGGAACTATACATGTGTAATGTTTTCAACCTTACTGCTAGTAATGCATTTCAAACAGGTTATTGACACTTTCAATCTAGATAATTTAGGAAAAGTAATTGCAAGAAAAGAAGTATGGAGAAAAAAGACTTACACTTCTGTTGCATTTAGCAGATGTTTGTGTAGCTTTTTCATGTTCAAGGAAGTTATACTTGGGCATTTTTATTTATGTCTAATTGAAGACACTTCAAAAATAAGACCAGTTCTGCAAGCCATGCTCAGTAGATTTGACATCACAGTTTTGGAGCTGTTAATTTCTGTAATTGCCGTACTTATAAAGGGACGTATGAGGAACATTTTCAAAACTTTATGTCCAGATCACTCAACAGGATCCAAAGTATGCTTGCAGTGAGCAGTTGTTAGTGGCTTAGTCTTTCAAGAAGCAAATCTTGATTTCTGTTTTAGGTGTCCACAGCATGGTTGCTGTAATTGCATCTCTGCTGCCAGTCTGGAGAGAGTAATGCAAGTCTGACCAGCGGTGGTGGCATTCTGTCCCTGCTAGAATTAGAAGTAGTCCAACTAGACATTTAACACTGTGGCTCCTTGAGCAACTAAGCTGGCAGAAGTTACCAGTGCTGCCCTGCACTGCCTCCTCTCTGTGCTAGCACAAGTGTCAGCCAAACAGTGAATTTCTGAGGAACTGAGCCAAGCTAAAAGTGACACTGGGGGGGGGACTGTGTGTGTGTGGTGTGTTAAGGGAGGGGAAGGAAGGCAGAAAATCTTTTTAATCCAGGTTAGTTTGCACATAATAACAATACAAATACAGTACCCCTGCTGGCACATGAAGGTGTCTAGATGGTCCAAGATTAAATGTTTTGTGTGTTTTGGTCTGATGGCTGATCTGTCGTCCTTGAAGAGTGATCACAGAATATGTTTTCAAACCAGAAGGAACGAATCAGTCTAGCAGAGAAACTTACTTGCTTTGTTTACCCAGCAGAGGGGCATGTATTCACAGCTAAAAAAATTTTAAACAGTGAGCAGCTGGTCATGGGTATTGTAAATTGGTGTAATACCCGGCATCCCTAGTCTTGTAATTTTTAAAGGTTATTGCTTTCTTTTGTTGATGAGACACAGGCCTTTATTACCTCTATAAAAATTTATGCTTTCAAACATGAAAGAGGAAATAAAGCAGTTAAAAATAAGTGAACTCTTAGTGACTACAGGTTGAGGGTAAATGGATGAGTTGGAAATAAATTTCTGGTGTTAAAAACAAGCAGGTGGAACTTTGTCTTGTATAATCATAGAATGGTTTGGGTTGGAAGTGACCTTAAGGGTCATCTAATTCCAGCCCACCTGCCATGGGCAGGGACACTCTTCACTAGACCAGGTTGCTCAAAGCCTCATCCAGCCTGGCCTTGGACACTTCCAGGGATGGGGCATCCACAGCTTCTCTGGGCAACCTGTGCCAGTGCATTACCACCATCTCTGGAGAACTTTTTCCTGATATCTAATCTAAATCTACCCACTTTCAATTTAAAGCCATTACCCCTTGTCCTTCCCTCCAGCATGTCGACCGCACCACACAGCTTGGTGTCATCAGCAAAGTTGCTGAGGGTGCACTGAATCACACCGTCCCATGTCGCTGACAAAGATGTTGAATAGCACTGGGCCCAATACAGAATCCTGAGGAGCGCCGCTCGTCACTGCTCTCCACTGAGACGTGGAGCCGTTGACAACAACTCTCTGAGTGCAGCCATCAAGCCAGTCTTATCCACCAAGCAGTCCATCCGTCAGATCCATGTCTCTCCAATTTAGAGACAAGGATGTCGTGCGGGACGGTGTCAGATGCTTTGCACAAGTCCAGGTAGATGACATCAGTTGTCCATCCTTTACCCGTGACCCCATCATAGAAGGCCACCAGATTCGTCAGGCACGATCTGCCCTTGGTGAAGCCATGTTGGCTGTCACCAATCACCTCCTCATTCTCCATGTGCCTTAGCGTGGTTTCTAGGAGGATCTGCTCCATGATCTCACCAGGCACAGGGGTGAGACTGTTCCCCAGATCCTTCTTTTTTAATGATGGGGGTTTTGTTTCCCCTTTTCCAGTCAGTGGGAACCTCACCAGACTGCCACAACTTGTCAAATATGATGAATAGAGGTTTCTCAGCCTCATCCGCCATTTTTTTCAGGACCTGTGGATGTATTCCGTCAGGTCCCATGGACTTGTGCACCTTCAGGTTCCTTAGGTGTTCCCAAACCCGATCCTCTCTAACCATGGTTAACTCTCCATTCTCCCAGTCCCTGCCCTTGCCTTCCATGACTCTGGGGGTATGGCTTGTGTCCTTGCTATGCAACACCAAGGTAAAAGAATCATTGAGCACCTCAGCCTCGATCCTCTCTAACCATGGTTAACTCTCCATTCTCCCAGTCCCTGCCCTTGCCTTCCATGACTCTGGGGGTATGGCTTGTGTCCTTGCTATGCAACACCAAGGTAAAAGAATCATTGAGCACCTCAGCCTTCTCCATATCCTGGGAAACCAGCTCTCCTGTTTCCTTCTGCAGAAGGTCCACATTTTTCCTGATCTTCCTTTTATCCCCTGTGTGCCTGGAGAAGCCCTTCTTGTTGGCCTTGATGTCCCTGGCCAGGTTTAATTCTGTCAGGCCTTTGGCTTTCCTAACCTGATCCCTGACTTGTTGGACAACTTCCCCGTAGCCCTTCCAGTCTCCCTGTCCCTGCTTCCACCCTCTGTAGGCTTCCTTTTTCTGCCTCAGTTTGTCCAGCAGCTGCTTGTTCATCCACGCAGGCCTGCGGCCGCTTTTACCAGACTTTCTCTTCATAGGGATGCATTGCTCCTGAGCTTGGAGGAGAAGATCCTTGAGTACTTGCCAGCATTCTTGGTCTCATCTTCCCTCCAGGTCTTCATCCCATGGAACTCTGCCAGTCAGTTCCCTGAAGAGACCAAAGTCTCCTCACCTGAAGTCCAGGGTAG
>NW_010228883.1:5373-8282 GCF_000690775.1 Eurypyga helias
CTCTCTGTCAGCTCCTCATCCATCCCCAGGTGGAGTTCCACACACTCCAGCTGATCTCTGAGGTAGAGAGCAACATCCCCTCCATGTCTCCCCTGCCTGTGCTTCCTACAGAGCAGTATCCTTCCATTCTGACACTCCGGTCATAGGAACTGTCCCACCACATCTCCGCGATGTCAGTGAGGTCACAGCCCCTCATGTGCGCGCACACCTCTGACTCCTTGTTTATTTCCCACGCTTGGTGCATTCACTCAGAGGCATTTAGGATGGGCCCTGATGAAGTTGGCTTGCGGACTGGAGCAGCTGGAATTTTCTTGTTTTGTAAATATTTTATCATTTTTTAAGCTGGAGTTTTATTTTTTTAAGAGATCCAACTTAATAACCAATAAAGCAAAACCAAGGTCTGAATCTTAAGGTAGTGTGTGCTTTTTTTTTTTTTAAGTAATTGATGCCATTACTAGATGGGAAATAAGAGAATTAATTACTTTTGCTACTTTGGATTTTTGTAAATTGAACAAAGTAAGCAAGCAGCCTTCAGATCAGCCTTGCTTTTAGTTCTCTGTTTATTGAGCAGGTTCTTTCTGTCTGGAAGACCTGAAAGGAACACAAACTGTTGCTGAGATGCCAGTTTAGACTTAGATTTTCTTCTTGTGTGCAACTGCTTGTCCATCTGACACTTTCCTTTTAATGTGCAATATCTTGTCCTCTTAATAAAACATCCTCTTAGAACTGTAATGAGCATGGGCATTTCTTGTATGTATGTGTGGTTTAAGTGGTGAAATACCAGCTGTGCCTTGCTGAGCTTTGGCAATGCCTGTACCTTTGTATTACTGTATTTTCAAATTTAATAAATAACCGTTCAGGACTTGTTTCTGAAATTACATCATTTATCACCAAATATTGCTAATAACTTAATAGGTTACCAGCTGGACTTTTTATATAATGTTCAGTGGCATACTGATAAGGCATACTACAAAGAAATTAATGAGTTATTCTGAAATGAGGTAATCTAAAATGTTCATATTAAAATGAAGTGATAATTATATCATGTGCTGTAGACTTCACTTCAGATCAAGTCTATGTGGAGGAAGCTTTTGTTTCTACCAGTGCTCTGAATATGTTTACATACCATTTTATTAAAGATAGCATTGAAATAGTCAAATACTTAAAGCTGTTCTTTGCTGAGGAATCCAATTCTTTTCCTGCAATTGTGAAGCCAACTTCTTAGCAGTTGAAATATACTGCGTCTCTTCCCTTTCTTCTTCAGCAGCACAGTGTACATGCACACCCTCACCCCGTGCAGACCAAGTTTTCAGAAGGAAGAAACAATGATATAAGTATCCCTCTGATACCATTCTTCCAGTACTTTGGATCGCGTTTCTCTGAGTGTTATTTGTGTATTGGTGTTCTCAGACATCGTTGTGAAAGTGATGTTTTCAACCTTACTGCTAGTAGTGAGTTCTAAACAGGTCGTTGGACACTTTCAGTCTCGGTAATTTCAGAAAAGTAATTGCAGGAATAGAAGTATGGAGGAAAAAGACTTGTACTTCTGTTGCGTTTTGTAGATGCTTGTGTTCAAGAAAGTTATGGTTAGCCATTTTTATTTATTTCTTCTCCCTTTCCCAGTGGGGTTGGCGTTTGTGTGGCGAGTGCTTTGACGCTGATGGTGAGTCATGAGTGAAGCCACTGTACTTGGAGGGAAAACTCCTTATTATGGTTTTAATGGAAGTGTTTCTTCCTGAAATCTCGGCCTTGATCAGAATTCTGTGCCAATCTTTAGTTTTACAGTTTCAGCTTTTTTTCTGGTGGGTTGTCTTCCACAGGCTTTAAGGTGAGCCAGCTGGTTGGGGACAGGGACTGGGCAGTGTGGAAGAGCCCGTCCCAGCTCTGGGCAGTGAATCTCTGGTATCGTTGATTTCCTGGTTGGGCTGAGGGCTGTGAATCCGATGGAAAGGTCTGTTTCTCAGGGCAGTTGAAGCATTTAGGGAGCAGGTTTGTTTTGAAACAGGCATTGCTTCCTCTACAAAGTCTTCTAGTAACAGCATAGAGGGGTGAATGTGTGTGTGAAAGTGGAATTACATTTCATTCATATGGAGCCAAGCTGAAACTATGTGTTTGTTTTTTGTTTGGCCTTGTTTTGACGGCTTGGTGTTTTGGGTTTTTTTGGTAGTGTTTGTTTGTTTTTTCAAAGTTGTTATACAGAATAGATTCCTTAGGCTTAAATGCATCTCTTTGAAACAAGCTGTTTCAAAGCTGAAATTTGATGCTGTTGTGGCTCTGAAGTGCTCTGACTTCATTATGAGAGTTCATTGTGATTTTGTAGTCTTTTTTGATTTTGCTAGTTTTGTGTGCAGATTCACTCCTTTACTTTGACCTTTCAGCACTATTTTGAACCTTTTGCCTCTAGAATTCACAGAGTTGTTGAATTCTGAGTTCTTCCCTGTGCTTTCTGTAGTGGTGAAAATTCTGTCGTGTTATAACTGAAGAGCATGTAATACTATGTGGTGGGCTTTTCTGTGGTGTGTTCCCCCCCCCCCCCCCCCCTCCCACTTCAGTTATGTTCTTCTAGCTGTCCCAAATAAGGTAGACAATTCCTTTGATAATCAGAATAAGTATGTTTGAGATGTGGGCAGATGTGTTCTTATGGTTTCCCATTTTACAACGTATCCAGCTCATATTTCAGTTTATTGTGGACAGTTTTTATAATTTGTTCAGTAAAGAGGCTGCAAGAACATATATCCCTCTGTTGTATTTGTTAGCACAATTGATAGTTCACTCTTTGGGCAACTGCCTGATGTTAATACCGCTTACTTTTTGAACTGCCATCTGGAAATGAAAGAGATCTTTGGTAAAAGAGTGTGTGCATGAGACAGAGATGGATATGTTAAATGCTAAAATCTTTGTTTCGTGAT
>NW_010228883.1:8292-10416 GCF_000690775.1 Eurypyga helias
GAAAGAGGGCCAACCCAGAGAATACTACACTTTGGATTCTATCTTGTTCCTGCTCAATAATGTGCACCTGTCACACCCTGTTTATGTCCGCCGTGCTGCAGTAAGTAGACTGTATAACACTTTATTTTGTCTTTTTTGTGATAAATAATATGTGCATAGTTATTTTCAGGGAACAATAGTAGCATTTAAGTGTATGAATTTGGCTGGGTAAAGGGGAAAAGATACGCAGCAAAAACTGTGCATGTTTAAAAAAGAAGACCTTTACACAGGCATCAGATGACAGGCCCTATCAAGGTGGAGTGTTTTTCTGGACAATTCACCTCCCAGAAGATTATCCCTTCAGACTACCAGGTGGCATTTACAAGAGGCTGTCACCCAACTATTAACAGTGATGGCAGCATTTCTTTTGATATTCTCTGGTCGCAGTTGTCTCCAGAACTGTGTCAGAAGTACTTTCGTCCATCTGTTCTCTGTTGTGTGATCCCAGTCCAGGCGATCTTGCCTGAGGTTGCAAGGATCTATGAAACAGAAAGTACAGCAGAATAGTGTTGGAGTGTCTAGCATTAGACCCACGAGTATGCAAACTAATTTAAAAAAAATTATGCAAACTAATTAAAAAAAATGTGGATAAGCCCAAGAAATAAAGATAGGGGAACTCTGGAAGAGAAAGTACTTTTGATTTGCATTTGACTGCTTTCTGTGAGCCCACTCCTTACATGGTTACCTGATACAGCAGTGCTGCGTGCTGTACGTGGTTGGAGCAACAAAACTGAAATACTCTATTATTTCTGCATACCAGCACTGATTCCTGGCAGAGAAGCGTGTGTGTTAAAAGCTACTTCTTAATCTTATTTGCAGGTTTGAAGTAAAGGAGGAAAATGACTGTTCTCCCTTTCAGTTTTATAGCAGACAACGTGTTTCATTTTGTGTAGTTGAACATCCTCTAAGAAGTAATTGTATTTTTAAGCTTGATAATTGTGCTTTCTTGGGAGGCAGGACACATGTTCCTGTCCTTGTGCGAATGAGTAGTTTTCAATAAAAGTGAAGAATCTTCAGCAAGAGACTTTCTGAGAGAATAACAGTTTAATGTCAAGTCTGCTGCCTTTTCAGACTGAAAACATTCCTGTGGTGAGAAGACCTGATAGGAAGGATTTGCTTGCATACCTAAATGGGGAAACATGTGAGTGATGCTTTCTTTTAATTTAGACAGTGTGCTTTACTGCTTCATATTTATGGGACAAGTGAGGGGTAGGAGGGGAAAGATGGTTAACAATGGTCAGTCTGCAGTGTAACTGAGTATGTTCAAACTTCTCAAACAAAGTTAGGATTTCTTTTATTTTGTAATTTTGTTCTGAACTTAACTGTTCTTATAGTGCTTACCTAAGAGCTGCATTAAAGTAAGCTACCTTTTTTATTATTAGCATACTTCGGTTAATAGTTCTTTGTTACAATGTTTAGTGTTTGTTTTTTCCTTCTAGACTGTGGGAAACTTTCAGTAGTGAGTGGATCTTGATGCAATAAGTCTGTGGGATAGAATCTTCAGTATAGTAAAATATATCAAATCACTGCTTTGACAGTCTGGCAGATTTGCCTGCTATTCCACCGTCTTAAAAATTTTGTTAACAGTAGTGAGAGAAAAGAGGTTTCTCTGAGAGAAAGATAAATATAGCTTGCTTTTGTAAGTTGCCTTGTTTTGTAGGTGGTCTTAGAATGTTAAGTATACTGGAATATGAACATATTTCTGTAATACGAGCAGTAAACCATTTTTATGCATATTTTAAAGGGACCAGCAGGTTGTCTTTTTTCCAGAAACTAGACAAACTAGTAGATCTTGATTCCAGGTTATAATTATCTTTGTGACTCTGTTTTCTTATATGTAGTATATATGGATCATAAAATCACTGACTTGTGTTGGAAGGGACCATGGGAGGTCATCTGGTTCAGTTCCCTTCTCAGGGATGGGCCAAATGACCCTGAGCAACCTGATCTAGATTGATACGCAGTCAGGTTCTGAATATCTCCAGTGCCAACGTTGGACTGCCTTTGCTACCTAATACCTAGTTGTAATTTCCAGTGTTGCAATTTATCTCTTGCCCTTCTTCCTTTTATAGAATCATAGAATCA
>NW_010228884.1:0-45645 GCF_000690775.1 Eurypyga helias
TCTGTGAATCTGTGAACCTGTGACAGCTCCACTGTCAACCTTGCAAAATAAGATTAAAGTGTTGGAGAACCAGAGTTAGAAAAGCAGGTACAAAGCTAAAACTACAGAAGGTGCAGAAAATCACAAGTGTTAAAGTATGTAGCAAATACTGATTTGTGGAAGTTGGATGTCTAGACCAGTTCAAATAAATGGGAGTTTCATGAAATACCACTCTTTGCCAGTCTCCAGTGCTGTGTCCAGCAGGTTCATTGCTGTCTATATGGACATCCCTGGAGACTAATCCATTAGTCCACACCACATCACAGAGAAATGTCAGGACACGGCCTGTGCTGGGACATCAGCCAACTGTGTGGTCCCGATAGCAGGGCACTGACCCTGAGCCAATGCATCCAGCCTTCCCAAAGTTTCTGGCCACTCAGCAAAGCAGAATTAACTTATTTTGCCATTATGCAGCTTTTGCAAGGGAACTGACTCATCTTTCCCATACTTCTGCCCACAGCATGCCACACAAACCTCTGACATCTTAGGGGCACCTCAGTGTCCCACACTTTCAGAGCAACCACACTGTAAATTTAATCTTTCCTCCACTCCGGATGAAGTAGGAGGGAAGAGGTGTATCCAACCTACTACACATCTCCTAGGCCACGAGGAGTTTCTGAAGGTGTCCTTCTGAAAGAACAGGGCTCACAGTCTCACCGGCCACTTTTTTTGCAATGAATGGTGGGTTTCACGCATTTCCATGTTTCTCCCAAGGAAAGAGGCTCATTTCTCCTTCTATCCCCTATAACAGGTAATGGCAAGGGACACCCTCTTTTCCTTCTTTGCTCTCTGTCTCTGTTCACCAATACTTGTCAGGCAGGTCTGGCAGATGGGCCTTTGATGTGCCATATCTGACAGCTGAGCCTGTCCAAGCCCTGCTCAGAGCCTCAGCAAATCCTCCTGCTCACGGCACAGAGCTATGCCAGCTGCTGCAGTGTGGCCTGCAAGATGCAAAACCACATTGATTAAACAAGATTGAATAAAATAACATACCAATAGATGAAGACAAGCTAGATTTTAGTCCTTTAAGTGACTTAAGCCTGCAGGGCTGTTTCAGACTCAGGTTTTATTCCTTTGACCTCTTCCAAACTATGGAAGGGAGGATTTTGCAGGGTAAGAGCTCCTTTGGACAGATTAAAGGTGTAAGCAGTAGAAAAGAGGGGAGGATGGAGGTACTTTGCAGCTTCTTTGGAGATGTTGGTGCTGCCGCCTTGCATTCCCTGTAGGGATTCAAGGAAAAGTTGGTGGCCCTCCACTTGTTTTCTGGAATCAGACAGGAATTTATATCATGCAGCATCCAGTATTTGATTTAGCCTATGCTCCATTACACTTGAAATGTTTCTTAATGTTTCCTGCACTAGAAAGTATTTTTATGGCAGTCAGCAGAAGCTAATAAAGCTCTGATTGCACTGATAGCCTCTACCAAATAGTATTGCTTTGCTAAGTGTATGAAGAGGTCTCTTCTTTTTTCCTTAGGTGAACATTTCTTTTGTGACTACTAAGCTAGCAGAAATGTCCAGCTGCAGATCAGAACATTACGATATGTTTATTGTCTAAAACACCTTGTGGTCTGTCAGACAGCGCTACCTTTGTCTGTGGTCTGAGGTCAACTAATTCATAATCATCAAATATTAATGACTTGTTGAGGGCTTGTCATGTCATATTACATAGAAATAAAGATAAGCAAGTGGATGGTATTCAGGAAGTCAGTGAGCAACATTAATTGCATGATCACATAATAACCACAGTTTCATGGATGCATATTCTTCTGAGATTAAGATATTCATGCAGGAAATTGAGTGGAAGCATTGTTAGCTTGCTTGTCAATCTTTTTCCGAGACAAGATAGTGGGTGCCTGCGTGTTTTATTTTTTTATTTCCATGTACAAGGGAGGAAAAGGTTCATCTCTTCTCTTGGGAAAGCCTCCATCTTTCCAAAAGTTCTCAGGCACAAGATTTATAATCTTTAAGTATGTCACCCTTAGGTTATAAAGTTAATTTATTTGCACTCCCTAATTACATGAGAGATGTGCTCAGTTTACAAGTTAAAACCTGGGGTGTTCTTTTTGTTATTGTTGCCATTTTTTTAAAAGATGCTAAGTTTGCAAAGTCTTCCTGGAACTGGAAAATAACCAGTATTTTCTGCTTCTAGTGTTACTTCTAGGTGTATAAATTTCTCAGGGTGTAAGATGAAGGTAATTTCATTGGTAAAATAGGAAGTGGGATAAACTCCTGTCTACTTTCTATTTAGTAGCAGTGGGTTTGTAAAGCTAACTAGAAAAAAGGCTACATCATAAGACAAATCCTCTAGAGGTCTAAACTACTATAAGTTATTCCAGCTGCCCAGAGATATTTGGTGATATCTCGTTATGCTAACAAACATTAAAACCCTATATTACAATAAATAAATAAATACAGGCTAGAGGGTTGGGCGGAGAGGAACCTAATGAAGTTCAACAAGGGCAAATGTAGGGTCCTTCACCTGCAGAGGAATAACCCTGTGTACTGGTAGAGGCTGAGGGTCAACCTCCTGGAAAACATCTCTGCAGAGAGGGACCTGGGAGTCCTGAGGAACAATTACTTGTCCATGAGCCAGCAATGTGCCCTGTGGCCAAAAAGGCCAATGGTATCCTGGGGTGCATTAAGACTGTGGCCAGTGGGCCGAAGGAAGTTATCTTTCCCCTCTACTCTGCCCTAGTGAGGCCACATTTGGAGTACTGTGCCCAGTTCTGGGCTCCCCTGTTCAAGAAAGACAGGGAACGACTGGAGAGGGTCCAGCGGAGGGCTATGAAGATGATGAAGGGAATGGAGCACCTCTTTTATGAGGAAAGGCAGACCTGGGTCTGTTTAGCCTGGAGAAGAGGAGACTGAGGGGATCTTATCAATACTTATAACTATCTAAAGTGTGGGTGTCAAGAAGATGGGACCAGACTCTTTTCAGTGGTGCCCAGTAACAAGACAGGGGACAACATGCACAAACTGGAATGCAGAAAATTCCATCTCCACATAATGAAAAACTTCTGTACTTTGAGGGTGCTAAAGCACTGAAATGGGTTGCCCAGGGAGTTGGTGGAATCTCCTTCTCTGAAGATATTCAAAACCCACCTGGATGTGTTCCTGTCCAACCTGATCGAGAAGAACCTGCTTTAGCAGGAGTGTTGGACTAGATGATCTCTGAAGGTCCCTTCCAACCCCTACAATTCTGTATAAATATTTTGGTCCAAAATACATTAACTGCATGTTTTGCTCCAGCTGAACATCTGGCCCTGTGAGCTGATTTCATGTTTCCAATTGGAATAATTTCTTAGTCTGTGGGAAGATACATCACATGTTTACCAGACTTTGTGCTACATAAATATTGTGCTACATAAATATTCTGATAGACCTGAGCAAACTCCCAAACTCCTAGCCTACTCTTCAGTGTGATTTAATTTATGGCATGTATTTCACCCACTGTTTTCAGCATCTTTACTGAGGAATCTGGAGAAAGCATTGCCCGGAAATATGAATTTTTGGAAATTCACATCTGGGGACGGACATCCCAAGTTAACATTAATATATAGGGTGGAATATTGGCTGACTGGTGAGTTGTTAATAAGGCCAACTGTTTTCCTCACTGTTCTAAAAGCTGGCTTCAGTTAGCATCCTTAATATGCCAAGGGCAATCAGAAGAGAGAAAACAATAAATCTAATTGCTACTGAGGTTTGATTCCAACATCGGTGAACATACAAAGTACCTATTTCTCAATCATTGCTGATTTTGTTACCAGGTCTAGGGTTATGAATGGAAGAGTCAGAGTCCCTTTCAGGAGCTGAAGTTGCCCTGTTGTTTTCATGGAAGAAAAGGAAGTTATTATGTCTTTTATAAAGAAACTGTCGTGATTAATAGTGTTTTATGTCCCCTGCCTGAAATTCATAGTCCAGCCTGACCAGGGGAAATTCAGATCGTCCTTTTGAAGTTTAAAGCTTGAGGAGGGGCAGGGTACACCAGGTACATAGTGACATTTTGACATTTTCACAGGGCTCCTCCCTTTATATCTGAAAAAAACCCAAAACCACTATTTTAGTTGCATTCATAGCTGCTTGGTGGCTGTTTTACAAACCAAGCGGATACCCCTGATGAATGCTTGCCCAGAGGGGCCAATGCATAGCTCCTGCATTGCTGCTCCTATTCCATTCCAGGCATGTTGCTTCTTTTTTTTTAAAAGACATGCCCTGAAACTAATGACTCAAAACACATATGGCCAGGTGTATTGGTTTTGTCTGGGTCAGAGTTAAATTGCTTCATAGCAGCTGGTATGGGGGTCTGTTTTGGATTTGTGCTGAAAACACAGGGATGTTTTAATTATTGCTGAGCAATGCTTACACAGAGTCAAGGCTTTTTCTAATTCTCATATCTCCCCACCAGCAAGGAGGCTGGGGGTGCACAAGAAGTTGGGAGGGGACACAGCCAGGACAGCTGACTCCAACTGTCCAAAGGGAAACTCCGTATGATATGATGTCAAGCTCAGCATATAAAGCTGGGGAAGAAGAAGGAAGGAGGGTCATTCAGAGTGACAGTGTTTGTCTTCCCAAGTAATGGTGATGCTTGATGGAGCCCTGCTTTCCTGGAGATGGCTGAACATCTACGTACTGATGGGAAGCGGTGAATGGATTCCTTGTATTGCTTTGTTTGTGTGCTTTGGTTTTTATTTACCTATTAAACTGTCTTTATCTCCCACTGTGGGGGGAGTGAGCAAGCAGCTGAGTGGGGTAGAGCTGCCTACTGGGGTTAAACCACAGAACAGCTGAGTGGGGCAGAGCTGCCTACTGGGGTTAAATCACAAACCAGATGCCTTGTGTAGGCATACCCAAATCTGTTGCAAGCAATAGGCAACAGCAACAGTTTCTACTGACCAAATGTCCTTAATTTTGCCGCAGATTCATTTGCTTTGGCAGCATCTGGAGCAGTAAACTAGCTCTATGGACACCCCAAGTGATTGATCTGAATTACAGAAGAGGCATGGCAAGGGAGTAGAAAGAGTCAAGTACTGTACCTTGCCTGATTTATGGCAGTGAAACCAGTGCTCTCCTTGGCAGGAAGTGGAGAGGTGAAGATCTACAACCACCTGTGTTTCACACAAGGAGTTGAGAGAGATGGCTCACATTTTATTCTAGCTGGCAGACACACAGAAAAGGCCTCCTCCCTTGCTTTGCCTTTTGATGCTACAGTGACTGCAGTGGTGGACTGGAGAACAAATGATGAAGTCTGGTGGTGACCAGAGACCCCAGTTCCCCCAGGGCAGCAGTTTCTGCATGATGTGGGTGCTAAATTTTAAAAAAAGATTGTAGTGCGTGACAGAGAGAAAAAAGAGAAAAAACCTATATAAAAAAAAACCCCAAAAAACCCCAAACAAACAACAACCCCAAAAAACAAAACAGCATGTTGTGAATGTTGTCACAGCAATCACGATCTGCCTCATACCTGGGGGATTAGTGTCTGACCTTCCTTGGCTTCTGTGACAGCAGAGTGGATCAATTTTACCTTAGGGTAAGATTTTACAGCAAAGTTTGAGATTTCTGCATCTTTATTTTTGTTTCAATCTTTTAGCTGATGACATTCAGAGGTTTTGAGACCCAAAGAAGGCTATTTCAGAACAAAGGAGTGTACCTCCTTTCACATGCAGATAAATTATTTTTAAAATAAGATCCTCATGAACTGTGAAGTTTACAATTTAGATTTTTTAAATTTTTACAACTTTCAATATTTGCGTGAAATCTGTAAAACCTCAGAAATGCTGAGTCTTTAATCACGGTGAAAACATGATGGCTCTTTACAAGCTAGATTGCAACTGCCCCACTTGGCTCATCGTGCAACTGTGTGCTGCAGAAATGCCGTAGAAGTGACCAGCCAGAGCTGGAGCAAGGAACTCACCCACAGGTTAAATTCTCATTGCACAATGTATATGGGAGTGGGCTGTCCACACAGGGAGGGTTTCTAAGGAGCAGCATGAAATTAAAAAAAAAAAAAGCTGTTTCTCTCTTTGCAAATCCATGCACAAGACACACAGCAGCTTTTATGCAACATCGGATGGTAGTAAGGCCATTGCTTGCATGTGCATGGGTGGTGTGCATGTGTGCGTGGGGTGTCAGGTGGTGGTGAAAGGTCCTTGTGCTAAGTGTCTGTGGGAACAGACTTTCTCGCAGGCCATCTCTGAGTTTGGGGCTCCTCCAGGCAGTCTGCCATGTGCTGCAAACACCACTGCGACTTTCCCACCCCACAGCTGAGGTGCCTGGGGCATCATGGCTCAGGCTGCTGGGTTTCATGTGGGACCTGGGGTGAGAAGTCCTGTGGCGCTGTCCTCTAAATGCATGAAACACCATCCTTATGGAGGGGACTGTGGAAAAGGAGCAATTTTGACATTACCTTCAGTAGTAGCAATATCTGTCACAATGAGCTTCATAAAATCTGCGCAGCTAATTCTCCTGTGAGACCAAACCGTGTCATGTTTTTAGGGGGAGAGGGTAAAGCCAGGGGGAAATGCATTTACTTGGTTTTAATGGAGTAGTTTTTCAATCACTTCTATCTCAGCAGGCTGTAAAAGAGAAAAACAATAGTATTAAGACACTACATGGATCTGCTGTATTACATTGACCCAAATTCTATATCTTTATAAAGCTGCAACAAATGGGAGCTCCAACAAGGAATACATTCCCCCATGTCTGTAATATTTAACTGTTTTCTTTTCCCTCTTTTTTTTTTCTATGTGTGTCTGTAAGTGTGGCTTATTCGACATTCACTGAGGTAGCTATTATTAACATGGAAGAGAGCTGAAGTAGTTTACTGGAAAACCTGTCTTGTAGCAAATGCAAAGCAAAAGTTTAGGTGAATCAATTTGCTGTTATTATTGTGTCCTTACATGGTCTCCAGCAGAAAGCTCTGTTAAATTTACAGCCACACTTTGAAGTATTAACTACTTAATTCTACTGGTTCTGCTGCCGATGATAAACCAGATGTTTTATCATGGGCTGCGGTGCGGATTCTTACAGGTACTTATGTGCCAGCTCCTATTCATTTCCGTAGGAGCTGGGCTTATCTGCGCAACTGTAACTAGAAAATGTATATGGAGCACTTTGAGTGCAAAATGCTGCCAAGTGTTCTTTCATTTTAACCTGCATCTTGCATTAGGGGATGTTTATCCGTTAAGATTTACACTCCTGGGAATATTAAAAAAAAAAAAATCTTTAATTGCTCCCTTTTTTCATTTTTAAAAAAATATATTTAAATAACAAGAGGCTATGTTAGAACTACTTTTATGGGATCATCATGGTTGCTTTGTTCCACTGACTTCCAAGGAACATTAAAATAGATGAGGATCTGCAGGATACATTAGCAGCCAAAAAGCTCAAACAAACTGAAGAGTGCATTCTAGACCCACCCCCGCACAGCGGGTCTTGTTTTTTTTTATAATTAATCTTGTTACTAGATATTATTAATTAGAAACGAAAACACTGGTATTGAACTCTTTTCAATGTTTGTCCTTCAATGAAAAAATCATTAAAATTCTAAAAATTACACTTTCTATATTCTCCGTTTTTGGAAATATTTGTTACATGAAACATTTCTGTTGTATGTAGTAATGTTTAATAATGTTGTATTGGCCTTTCAGACAAGTTTTAGAAGATTTATTTGAAAATGCAATGATTGATGTGAGCCATGGTCCCTTAGCTCAAGTAATTTGCAGGAAAGTCCTGTGGGGACTTACTGGGTCTGGCCTGGGTAGAGGGGATTTTTTTTTCACATGTCTTACTGTAAATTTATATAAATGCAGGGCTGAGGCCAGAGTAGATGACAACGCTTTTTTCTCTTTGCCTTGTTCAGAATTAATATTGCCATATGCTCTACAGAGACAGGAGGTCAAAAAGAAGTACATCAAAACAAGAAAAAAACATGGGATTTAGGAGACTTGTAAGTGAACTGCAGTCATATGAAGGACAACCCTTCTGATTCAAGTCTGTGCTGGAGTTCTGATGTTCAGGATGGTCTTTGGGCCAGATCTTGCTTTGAAGCTGGCTCTGCTTTGCACAAAAAGTTGGAGTAGGTGAATTCTGGAGGTCCCTTTACAACTAAATTATTCTTGTGTTTCTACAGTTTTGCATCAAAGGCAGTGAGGAAGTCCTTTTGCAAGAGGAAAAGACTAAGCACAAGTTACTATATATTTCTGAGACTTAGAAAGTTGGAGAAAAGAAAAATTCTGTTTTAAAATCAACTTTTCCCCCATCACTTGGGTCCAAAAGCACTGACAGTTTTGATTTTGGGGCTTAAATTATATCGCAGCGGCTGTTGAAAACTGCAGACTGAAATGTCAGTGTTGCTGGAGTACAATAGCAGCGCGCCGGTAAATATCTCCGGATTTAGCACTCACGTATTCTTTTTTTATTTAGTATTCCATCAATAACTTTGTTGTACATGCTTTCACACAGCTAGTTCCCTTCTTTCAAGGTGGTTTAACTGCCTAGCAACCTTATAAAAATAAACTTCAGTGTTCTGTAGTAACGGCTGAAAACAGTGTAGCTTATATTAATGCTACTGCAGTGTTTTGAGAGGTAGTGACTGAAACGCCCTGGCCCTTTTCTTTTTTTGACAAAATTAATTCTAAGAGGAGACAATGTTTTTAAGGACTTAATGAAGCTAACTGATAAAGAATCAAGTAAAATATGGCTATTAAGTAAATCATCCTACTTAGATGGTGACTTTCAAAAACATCAGCACGAGCTGGGCATCCGCACATTCTTTGTGCCTTTGGAAATGCTGTTTTCTTCCCAGGAGAAGTAGCAAATTGAAGCCTTCTGGAAAATAAAAAAAAAAGAAAAAAACAAACAACAAGCCCGAAACATAAACTGCTATGCATTTATCTCGCTCAACTCCCAGAGATGTAGATGGCTGTTCTAGTGAGAATGACATATCCAGTCTTACAAAGATTTAAGTGTGAAACTGCAAACACTTATTACCAATTTCAGGGCTTACTACTCTGAGTAGTTCCACCTAATAATACTGTATTTGTTATTTCCAAGCAGAAAAAATGTGTCAAGTAGTTTGTAGAAGGTCATGCTTGGGAAAAAACTTGGGTCTTGCAGAGGTGACTTTAGACTGTACAGGAAGATAACTCCTGAATGACAGTCATTGAAATGTCTGGTCACTTGTAAGCATGGAATGAGGTCAAATGGACTTAAAATTAAACATATAGTATTCATAATTTTATTGTTACTCTTGTGATAGTGAAGGCTACCGGAGGGAAATGATCACCTCTAAATGGCAAATTTAGATCTGAAAATGTGGCCATGGATCCAAGAAGCAAAATGATGCCCATTATCTGAGCCACCCTTTTGCTTTAAAGGATAGTTGGTTGGCAGACAGGACTTTCAACCTGTGTCTCAGAGATGAAGTATGCACACCTTTCTTGCACTGATTGCATATTTTCATAGTAATAAATTAATAGAAATTTTCATGATCAGGTGAAAGCATCAGCCTTTTCAGCAGCTGCTTCTTTCCACCAGAGCTGCAGCCTCTTACTCATGACAGTTGCCAGGCAGACAATGGGTTAGATTGTGGAAAAGAGCAGCTCCATCTGTATGCTCCTGAGGTGCTGTCATGGAGCAAAAGGTATATCAAAACTAAATGCTTGTTTGCAGCAAAAGCGTCAGTAAGGGGTCTGTCAGCCCCTGTTACCACTACTCGTTCACCATGCTTTTGCAATCAGAAAGCAGTTGGCACTTTTTCCTTATCAACAATGAAACATCTTCCAACACTGATGAACTCCTCTCACAGCATTGTTTATAGGATTTTCTTGCATTAAAAAATTAACTGACCTTGTCAATTACTTAGGAGGGATTTTGGTTTTGTTTGTACATAGCATCAAAATACAGAATTACTGCGCCACGGATTGAGTGAGCCCTACTGACTCTATCTCATCGCCAATCCTCCTGCAAGAGATGAAAAATACTTTTCAAAAAAGATATTTTTACATTATCAAGAGAAAGAAACAACAGCTCAGATCAATAATCAGGTATTAATAATCAAACATAGCAAAGGCGAAGTCAGCAATGAAGCATTCCACAGGCATACAAATGTTGGGTTTTCTGGTGTGTGTGATCAGTCAGCCTTATACATGTCTTACCATGAACTGTGTTTTACATGGAAAAAACAAATACACCAAGAACCAAAGAGTTTTATCACTACTTGAAACAGTAACACTTGAAATTAGGCACAAAAAGTCAGGAAATGACCACTTTTAGTTGGACATGAATGTGTATAGGTGTCCAGTAGAACTGTAACTGGGATCTGAAATAGAGCTGAATCAGCTCTTCCAATCATCCCCATTTACTGCTCTGTGTTTTGAATCCTGGAGCAGTCCTCAAATGTGCAAACCAGATTCATTTCAGATGAAACCAAACCAGAAGCCAGTCTCTGAAAGACGTCCTCGTGCACTACCGTTACTGAGCTTGCAGCCCCCAGGACCAGGCTACAGCTGGATCAGTGAGCCCTTGTAGGTGCAGAAGGGTTGTACAGGACTTGGAGCTCTATCTTTGAAACAGACCGAGCAATGCATTGCTTCCTAAAGTAGACATACCATCCAGCTCCCACCAACCAAGGCACACTGTGGAACCTGCTGTCCTTACAGTGAGTCAGGCAGCTTGAAACCTCCCTGTTCAGCATCTCTTTAGTGTCAGGTCACTTCGTGAGACACCCACATCCAAAATCTGGCCTGAGCTACATACTTGACACATAGAAATCCACCTTGATTTTTGGGCATGGACCAAAATGCTTCACTGAGTTCCTGTAAGTGGCCTCAGTTATGGAATTTGCTGTTGGTAGATAACTTAAGTAGGTATAGAATCATAGAATCATAGAATGGTTTGGGTTGGAGGGACTTTAAAGATCATCTAGTTCCAACCCCTCTGCCATGGGCAGGGACACCTTCCACCAGACCAGGTTGCTCCAAGACTCATCCAGCCTGGCCTTGAACACTTCCAGGGATGGGGCATCCACAGCTTCTCTGGGCAGCCTGTTCCAGTGTTTCACGACCCTCTCTGTGAAGAACTTCTTCCTGATATCTAATCTAATCCTCCCCACTTTCAATTTAAACCCGTTACCCCTTGTCCTGTCACTACAGACCCTTGTAAAAAGTCCCCCCCCCAGCTTCCTTGTAGCCCCTTCAGGTTCTGGAAGGCTGCAATAAGGTGTCCCTGGAGCCTTCTCTTCTCCAGGCTGAACAAGCCCAACTCTCTCAGCCTTTCATCATAGGAGTGGTGCTCCAGCCCCCTGATCCCCTTATGTATGCACAAGCCTGCGTGCATCAAGAACTGAGAACTTGGGACTATATCTATGCTAGCAAATTAAACAGAGCCTGGAAATATCCCTTGGCACTGAGACGTGATTGCCTACCTCATTAAATTGTTGGTATCATTCCTAATATCCTTTCAGTCAACGAGCACAGTCCCAAAGCATTCTTCATCACAGTTCAGTAATTAGCACACATGAGTGACCATTCCCAATGAGCAGTTTCCATGCTGCTACACTTGTGAGAGAGTGAGGTAGGTTGGACACTTCGGAGTAGCCCTTTCAATGTCTAGTTACCTCAGTGGCAGAGAATGGTCCTAAACATATTTAAATTGTTAGTATAAATCTAGTTTATTTACCTTATTCCAAGATATTTACCCTAAGCAAAATATCATCTGAATATTTGATTCCAAGCTTGGCTACTGATACCCAAAAACAACTGAGTAAAATAGAGAGATCTAAGACTGGAAGGAATTAAATTATAAGATGAGGCCTGATCCGGGAAGCAAGACTTTCACCTGCACAAATCACGTGCAGAATCTTGACTGGAGAGTACATACTGACCTAGTGACTACCCTTTCATCACTGAAGCTTTATTTTCTCTTTTTTAAGTTATGTCTTTGCATTGTTTCAAAAGGAAAGTGCTGGTGGTGCCAGTTCTTTGGCCTGGTAGTAGCAGCTGGCCACCATTGGCTCATTAAACTGCACCCCTCCAAAACGCTAGTAAGCAGCAATGGCTTGAGTCACTGCAGCTGAGGTGACATGAGCTCTGCTACTTTCTGCAACGGGAGCAGCTGTAAAATTTGTACAAGCAGGAGTTGGGCCTGTCTGTGCTAGTGATTTGTATTGGGGCAGCTCTGCCAGGGATTGTAATATGGTGAAACCATCAGTAGAATGGAACTTCAAACATGTAATTTTTATCAGGTTGGGCAGACTGCAGACAAATGTTATTCCTTCTGTCCTGGTGCACTGGCTCGGACCTTAATATTTGTCTCTCACACTTAATGATATGAGCGCACTATGCAGATATGCAGCAGGTAAGAAAGAACTAGGAAGATGAAATGTCATGTTTATACTAGTCCAGACACCAATGGATGAGATATCATTCATTTGGAATCCCTTACACTTCAGATGGCATTTTCACCAGGTGGTACAGTTATATTTCCAGTGCAAATGAATCTGATTTTTTCCTTGTCTTCAGTTATTCACTGTCGTCATTCAACCCCAGTGCCTAACCAAGCACCACAAAGCCACTCGCTCACCCTCCGCCACCCAGGTAGGATTGGGGTGGGAATCTGAAAGGCAAAAGTAAGAAAGCTTGCAGGTTGAGATAAGAACAGTTTAATGATTGAAATAAAATAATAACAATAACGATGATAATAATAATAAATTGTAATAAAAAAAAGGACAACAACAACAACAAAACCAAACACACACACACACACACCCCCCAAACAAAACCAAAAAGAGAGAGAGAAACAAAACCCAGGAAAAACAAGTGATGTGACAGCTCACCACCTGCTGACGGATCCCCAGCCAGTCCCCGAGCAGTGATCACTGCCTCCTGGCCAATTCCTCCTAATTTATATACTGAGCATGATGTCACATGGTATGGAACATCTCTTTGGCCACTTTGGTCAGGTGTCCCAGCTGTGCTCCCTCCCAGCTTCCTGTGCACCTCCTGCTGACAAAGCATGGGAAGCTGAGAAGTCCTTGACTTAGGGTAAGCATGGCTTAGCAACAACCAAAACATCAGTGTGTTATCACATGATCCTTATTCCAGATCCAAACCACAGCACTGTATCAGCTACTAGGAATAAAATTAACTCTATCCCAGCCAAAACGAGGACATTCAGAAATCTTGAAGTACTGTTTCTAAGCTGAAAAACATCTAGTTGGGCTGAAAGCCTCTCTGTTTCTTTCATCTTTTCTTCAGTAATACGTATTTCATCCTTTGCAGGACTTATCTATTGTTCTATCACATCTATCTTGCAATGAGGTCTTTTCTTAGATGTCTAGTATCCATAGAAGTATTTGTAACCATTAATTTCAGAGACTGGATTTCCTATATGTGTGGAGCAGCCAGAAACTGCAGTTCTCCCACTTGAATTAAGTTAGCTGGTGACAGATTTCACTGTTTCCTTTCTCCACCTGCTCCCGCTAAGTGCAGGAAGTCCAGACTCACAGACTTGCTTGGAACAACTCCTGCTTAAATGCCACAGATAATAATAAATCAAAATGAAAATGCTACATAAATAGGCCAGAATAAAGCTGGCTTCTCAAGCTGCAAGCCTACCTGAGGGAGGCCTGGAAGTTGTCCTTAACAATAACATTCATTTTAACTTATAATAATTTAACAAGCTTACATATTAAGGTGAGAGATACACAAGTATAAAAATACCAAAGGAGATCAGAAAAAGCTTGATGAAACCTTTTTCTGTCAGAACACAATGTGACCTGAAATGCTTTGCAGATCAGGTTTTTCAGATTCATTTTCAGGAATTCTCTTTTAGAAGAAAACCCACATGGGAAAGTCTGACCTTTTGACATTTGAAGAATCAAATATTTAAATTTTTTATTTTGCTACAAAGTTCCTATTCAATATTTTCATTAGGTATTCAAAGTATTCTTATGTAATGTCTGCTGTGGTAAAAATCTGTTTCTAAAAAGGTTGAAATCTAATAACACATTTCAACAATACCTAGAACTCTTCAATTTTTTGCTATTGAGACATTATTCTCATGTGTGTTCTCAGCAGAGTGTGTGCTGTGATAATAACCTTAATCGTAACATTAATCTCTTGCCATTGCACCTTCTGACCATGGAGTCTCTTTGAAGGACAGTCTATAAAACCAACTTCGTCCTTCTTGCAGCAGGTGAAGGGTAAATCACCCACCCCTGTGGAGATTAGCTAAGTCCAGTGTACAGGACTTTTCCTCTCATTACTGTAGAGAACAGTCATCAAGTTGCTTAGCATCCAGCCATAAAACCCACACAAGAAAGGTCAACCAAGTGCCTCCGTAATCCTCTACATTTTCTGCACCTTGTCCAAGACATAACCCCATTATCCATTATGTGCATGTACCTTCATCTCTTCTGATGAACTTAGAGCCCTACATGTTCCTGGTGGAGCGTTAGGAGTTTCTCAGACAATGGCCCTGGGAAGGTTAGGCTGGAAGCCTGCTAGTTAGGTGATTCATCTGACCTAACATTAGATGTCTACCAGTTGCCTAGACTTTTATTATAGTCAAAAATAAAATTGACCTGATCAATATAGTCCATGGAGATTACTGTATGATTCATCTGGCCAAATGTAGCTCTCTCCTTTAGGGTGAAATGAATCATGTCACCAACTACATTAACTCCACTGACTAGCTCTCCGCTGACTGCAAAGGCATCCCAGAGTGACTTGCTTGGAAGTAAAAGTCTAACTCTAAATAGCCACTTTTAGTTAAATGGATACCACTTCACACCTCTTAAGGGCTCTCATCACTTCTGAAATAACTTTGACATCTGCATTTGAACACCTGAATTAGGGAAGTCCATGTTTCAGTAATCATACTTGAGCATCCTACTAAAATTATGGTGTCTGTACAGATGCTTAAATTACACTTACCCTCATAGGAGGACATAAATCATGGCTCCTCCTGATACAGCACACTTAACTGTGTTGTAATACTTTCCCAGGCGTGTGGGAGAAGTTTATTGTCTTAAGGAAGCATCAAAGATATTATGGAAAGAATTCAAATGATTCAGCTTGAGCACTCACAGTAAATAGATCTGGGTGAGTCATCTGCCTTGTCTCTGGTGTGTTCTAAGCACCTGGGAGTGCAAGCCTTCCCTGGGTGAGATGGTATTGTTCACAGAGGGGAACAAAGGAGAGGCAACATCAGAGCTCAGAAAGCTTAGGCTTGTCTCCTGCACTGTTCTGTGGGAATGACATTCTATCTCCGACAAACTCAGAGAGAGTCCTGGCTTTGACTTCAGTAGAGCCCAGATTTCATCCCAAAGGGTAAAACTGAAGATTTACACAGCACGGAGCTGAGGGATTGCAAAATCCGTAACATTAACACTTGGAGTTGGCAGTTGAGATCTAACTTTTGGGATGAAATTAAACTACATATAGTAAATGTTCTGCTAAAACTACATGAGGAACAATCTGTCCAGCCATATAGTAGTAGACCATTTCTTTTTCCCCACATAGTCCCTTTTATAACCTGTGATAAGTGGAGTCAACACAGTGGCCCACAGTTAATCACGCCTTGGGCATCGTATCATCAGAAGGCTCTGGATGGAACAAAATTTTACTAAGGCTAAATATTTATTTAAAGTATAAAATTACCAGTAAGATTTATCAGGGCATTATCAATAAAGGAATAACTAGGGTTTGAAAACAAAATAAAATTAAAAGATATTTTAAAAAAATCTGTATTGAATATAAAAGAGTCTGGAAAAGTAATAATGCTTCAGATTAAGGAAAACCATTACACCTGGAAGTGGCCTCCGGATGTTACTGCAAGCAGCACACTAAAAAATTTCCGGGAGATGCCTATGCCAGGGCTTGAAAGAGTACACTGGAGATACTGGTTGTCTTGTATGTGTCATAGTTCTCCTCTTGGCTTAGTTTAAAGTCTGCAATGCCCCTTCTGGCACTGCAGATTTAATGCCAGCACAGTACAATTTAATCATATGCTATAGCAGCTGTTTACCAGAATATTCAGGACATTAGCAGAGAATAAGACCTGGGCTGTTGTCTAGGGGAATGAACAATATCATGTGAGAAATTGCTCAGTAGTTTCCAGCAATGTTATGAATACCTTGATACCCTCCACACATGCACATAATGTAATGAGAATATAATCAAGTATTCTGTACTGGGAGGGCACATCTGGGAATTCCTGAAGAAATCTGCAAATGTTTCTTTTGCCTTTGTAACGTGCTGTCATCCCATAGTGACCTAGAAAAAGACTTCTAGGGCACATGAATGTCCATTTTCATTGCTACCTCACTTTTTTTTTTTTTTTTTTTTCCTTTTTGGAAAGTAACCTATTATCACACACATAAAAATATTCCAGAAAGGTTGTATGAAAAATTAACCCTAATTATACATTTCATTCTCTTTCAGGGAATAAACCAGAAGCTTGAAAGACATTTCATTATATAGCAGTAAATGAGACACTCTAGGCTGTAGAGATGTGACCAATATATAATATATATGTATATTATGAATTGCTTTTCTTTATTGAATACCCATACTGTAAAGAAAAGAAGAGTATAAGCTTTATTTTTAACCACTGCATGGATTGCCTAGGGAAAGGAGAATGCTACCAAGGTGTGGGAAAACTATGTCCAAACTATGTCCACATATCTGCCAGAGTATTTCCATCACAGATGGGCAAAGAGCAATCCAAAGGGAAAGTAATTCCTTGCTTATAACTGAAAGAGGGTAAGCATTTTAATCCCTTCCTTATATTGGTTATTATATTTGGAAATAAGGTTAGACATCTTGGTTCCTGTATTTTATGGTGGATATTTCACCTAGATAGAGCCATCTGTGGAGCTATTTTCTGCCCATGGAGAGAGAAAAAACCCGTTACTTCATAGAATCATGGAATGGTTTGTGTTAGAAGGGACCTTAAAGACCATCTAGTTCCAACCCCCCTGCCATGGGCAGGGACACCTTCCACTAGACCAGGTTGCTCCAAGCCTCATCCAGCCTGGCCTTGAAGACAGCCAGGGATGGGGCCTCCACAGCTTCTCTGGGCAACCTGTTCCAGTGCTTTCAGTGAATTTTCTGCTACAGATGCCTAGAAGACTCAATTAGACGATTACAGTTAGGTGAGCTGAGGTCTGTTCACAGTTTTTGCTGGTGAGAATCTACCATGAACTTCTACAGCATAGGGTGGGACAACCTCTGTCCGAAGCCTGAAAAATGAAGTTGCTCTGCTGAGAGGAGGAAAGAAAGATTCTTTGTCCAATTAGTCTAAAGCCAGGTGAGGAGAGCTGGGAAAATGGCTTCAAACTGTTGGTCTAAATGTGTCAGATGGTGGTTTTGCATTTGGATTTAGTTTCAGCACAACTCAAAACCTGTTTTGTGGGGAGCAAAATATTTGTCAAAACATAAATAAATCCTGCGTTCCTTAGAAATATCTCCTATTAAACCATCTCTCAAGAAAACTGTGCAGGGAATGTAGATCAGCTTCAAAATGTGAGCAAAACTGCCTTCTGCAGCAACATACACCTAAAGTGGAGGAGACCAAGACGTGTTTCCCCCGGCTGCTTGTTGTCATGGAAAATAAGGGGCTGCTGTGAAGCTGGATGTTGTTCTCCAGGACTGTACACACTGAGAAGGGGTTTCACCTTCCCTGCCTGGTTACCTCTCTCCCCCCCGGAGGGTGTTCCCAGAGATGCTGATCAGCTTCAGTCCAGTAAAGCATTACCCCATTCCTTTAGAGTTCATCTTTTTAAGAATCCCTGATGATTTTGTGGCACCTGGGCCTTGTATGATAGTTTTTTTCCCTTATCAACAAACAAAGCAGCCCTTATTTTTTTTTGCTCTACCCAGAAGTTTTGAAACACTTTCTTCTCACAATAAAAAATACATGTTGTGAAATAAAAGAATGATGGATTTCTCTCAGTTCTACCTGGGAGTCGGTTCTGAGGTGCATTGGCAGAGCTGTGAAGGAGAAGCTTACACAGCTCCAGTCTGGCCTTTGTGTGACAGATGACTGCACCTGCGCTGTGATTTATGGACTTGCTAAGGATGTTCTTAGCAGTCGCAGAATTAGGATCGGACAGATTGCTGCATCTGAAGATCTGATGTATGATGTTGCATTAAAGCTGTTAGGCAACAGAATCTCAAGCTTAGTGTGATTTCTATAGACACGTGTAGCTGGTGACTGAAGGAAAATGAGTCACTAACATGCAAAAACATTTCTTTAGCAAATGTTTGCTCCTGAACACAATATGGAGCATGGACCCTTTGGATGGATTCCAAGTTGTCAGTAGTAGAGTTGAGCGAATGATTCAGAGCAAGTAATGTGACTGGTGAATTTTCTTTCTGCTTGTAAAATGTCTTCAGACACAGCAACATTTCCTAAGACTGATTTGTCTCCAAACAATTTGTGGAAGGGGGGAAAAAATACGACCGCAAAACCAAACAAACCTTAACTTATAGACCGGTTATGAGAAATTTCCTTGAGAATACACTACTCAGTCCAGCTGGTCTAGTGCAAAAGAATTTGTTTAATTGAGGGAAACAGAGAGTAGATGTCTCTTCTTGTCAGGACCCTGGTGTTGAGAGAATTCATGGTGTTCAGAAGGGTGTGTGTCAGACAAACTTCTTGTGAGTCTGTCTTTACTTGTTAAGAGATGCAGGGTTAAAATCTGGGGAGGAAGGTGATGTGAGTACCACTGCTGAAAACCATTTTTAGGTTTCTTTTTGAGGTGTTTTTCCTCTTTCTACAGTGATGGGGCAGTTATCATTCTGAAGCAGTTCTTTGAGACTGGTGGAACAGCTAGGTTTTGTGGAAGTCCACATTGAAGGACCTCTAAGTATTTGGATCCATTAATCTGTATAATGCCACGTCAGGATGGCAAAATCAAGGAGTTTTACAAAGGATGCTCTGAGGTGGTGCAGTTTGGTCTCATTGTTTTGCGTACAACTCATCTCGAAAGCCAGAGACGTTTAGATGGAGGTGTCATGATTCAGTACATGTTTCTTAATGAGGTATTTAATCTGGGAGGTTTCTCAGCCTGTATAACTAGCTGTGGTGAGAACAGAACCAGTTCACATAACACAGATTGCTCCACTGCACTCAGGAGTTTCCTGTAAATGGGTTATTGGAAAAAGGCGTAATAAATCTCCATGATGATGGGAAGTAATGCAGTCAATGGGATATACTGGCAAGCCCCTTGCAAAGTTGCTGTTTATGTGATGCTCTCCTGATCCACCTCTTTTCTTTCCTCCTCTCACACCTTGTCAGTTCAGAATGCAAGCTGGCTGAAGGAGGGCTTAGTTCTGGTCATGCAAGATTCCCATTGCCATGAATATTCTGACCTCAGAAAAGGCCTCCAAGTGTCTGCAACCCAGCAGTAATACAGCTGTAAATTCTTCTGCGCTATCTCCACACTGCTATCCATGGATTTCTTCCAGAAGATTTGTGGCTCAGTATTTAATGCTTCATCTACCAGCTCAAAAATAGAACTATTTTGGGGCACACAACGGTTCTTAATGATTTAGGAAATTCCTTTTCTTTAACAGCCTAAAAAGAAAATGGCTGTGGAAACACAAAATGGATTTTTCTTTAATGGTAGAAGCACTACTGTCAGTATGATGAAGGAAGAATTTGCCTCTTACTAAGCTGATTTTTTCCCAATCAATTACTATTTAGTTAGTAGTGTTTAAACTGCATCATGATAATCTTTTCCTCTAATAAATGCTTCAGCCTTTCTACTAAAGCAAGGTGGTTTATGTGTGTGTACACTGTAGAGACAATCTGTAGTGCCTCGTGGCAGTGTTTGCAGAGGATGTAGTGAGAGTTCAGTGCCATCTCTGGGGAATTGGGCCACTATTATTTACAGTGATGTGAATGTAACTCATTGCATATCATTTTTGAAATGTCACCCTGATACAGTATATATCTAAGTGTGAAATTCTGTGCATGTTTGTGCCATCAAATTTTGGCAAGGATTTGAAGTTTGAAAAGCAGAAACGGGTCCCACTAAATAAAATGAACCTCGTGGAATCATGCCAGCTGCTTCCTGCTAATGTGACCTTTTCTTCCATGTTTCTCTTAAGGATGATTTTAAGAGACTTTAGTACACCATAGGACTGCCAGGTTTAGATCCACATCCAATTATTTCCAAAGGTCAGAGGCACTTGCACTGGGCATTCTCGTTTATGGTCCTTCTCTTAATTTCCAGGAACAGTGGTGACAAAAATGAAGCAGGGGATAACTCTACTGAATGTATGGACCTTTGGCCAGATATCACTGATATCTTTCTTATTATAACATATATTAAAAAGGAAGGCAATTTATTCCATAGCAGCCTGCAGTGGGGATTTTTATGCCTTCCTATACTAGCGCTGGGCTTCCTTGGAGACAGAAGTGAATTAGAGAGATTGCTGGACTGATTCAGTCTGGCAGTTCCTGTGTTAATATTGGTCTTAACTTCTGGAGTTGTCAAACAATAAATAAATGAATGCCAAAACAAAACATGGCAAGGTTTTTATTTTTGACATGTCAGAAGAAAGAAAAATCTGCAACACATGGCCTCTGCAGTTCACTACAGTTCAGAAGTCTAAATATTGTGGATATTTGCCCCTTCTTGGCTAAAATGGTACTTTTGCAATTCTTCTAACGGAACATGAGTCAGTAAACAGTGCACTGAAAGTGCTCAGGTCTCCTGGTCCATGGTATCTGTCCTGAGACAGAAAAGTATTTGATGAAACCTTTGCAGATCAATGTTCATGAAAAACTTATGACTAAATAAATCAAAAGGAGAAAATCATGGCTTAAAGTCTTATTCTGGGTACCTAGAAATTAAAACTCAAGTTTACATTCTGTCAGCTACTCTTTTCTTTTTTTTTTTTTTTTGAGTCTTATATGCTGGCTTCAGATTTAAAAAATCTGTAGCTTTTCTGAGTTATATTTAATTTTATCTTTCTGTGGATCCAGATCTTTGCTTTTGGTTAGAGGGAACAAAATTCCTAAGGACGACAATGTTACAGATTCTGTGCAAGCTGTAAAGTTCCCCTGAAACCACTTTCATTAGTTTTGCAAAAATTGCAGCCAGCCTTAAGGCTTTAAAAAGTGCTAAGCAATCAGCAGTCACTCATTTGGGAACCTAATTATGAAGTTAGGAAACAAATATGTCTCGGTCTATCACTTGCCTTGCATAATATGTATAATGGGGTTTAACTCCACACCTGCTTGTTCAGATGTATAAATACTTGTGACTGCTGGGTACCAATGCAGAGACACCTCTTTCCAAGTATGTTACTGAGCGACATGGGAAACCTTCAGAAACCTCCGAGCCATCCACACAAGACTCCCAGTGCCTGAAATAGGTATATTATTATTTCAATTTATACCTGAAGCATTTGAAGTATCCCTGAGGAGACAATGATGACCTCTGGGATATGAGTTGGAATACCTTCCCACATACCTATTTTCCTAACGTTGTGCAGGCAAAGTGCAAAAATTATCCTTTCAGATGTGAAATGAACAGATTTAAGCAAGTTTACACTGTTGTCTGAATTTTTTCCCTTTTAGGGACATTTCTTATATTATGCCAAACAAACTCACCTCAGTTTCAGAGACATTTCAATTATTTCTCTTATCTTTCATTGGAAATTGGAATGGACACTTTAGTTTTTGAAGGTAAAGCAAAATTACTTTCAATGGATGGGTACTGATAGTCTGACAGAGGGTTTGAAAGAACTAAGCCCACATGAATCAGAATCACAGAATGGTTTGGGTTGGAAGGGACCTTAAAGGCCATCTAGTTCCAACCCACGAATGAGGCAAGCCATGACCTTGAACTCATTTGTTCTTCCTTCCATTTTCTCATCACGATAAGACTCATTTCCCCCTTAATTTCTCATTTTCATGTTTTTCATAGCTTGGGGTGATGCTTACTGCTTAGCTTGGGACCATGAGGCTTTTGGAAAAAGGTAAATCAAACTTTACTGTTCCTAGGTTTGGGATGAATAACACTGTAATGGGTTACCCCTGGCTAAGGGCCAAACTCCCACACAGCTGTTCTCTCATTCCCCTTCCTCAGCAGGATAGGGGGAGAAAATCAGGATGGAAAATCTCATGGTTTGAGATAAGAACAAGGAGTAGTTACAAATTTCCAATATTGTAAGGGCCAGGAAATAATTATAGAGACATATCAGGAGAGGCATATAGAAGCAGCAAGAAAGGGATGTAAAGATTCTTCTGGTAATAAAATTGTGAAGAATAGCTTAAATAGAAGGAATAACTCAAAGACGAAGAAGACAAAAAGATACTAAAACAGGAAACTCAAGCTTTCAAGGAGAGGAGTCAGAACTGCTAATGCTGTTTTTAGAAGAAAACAGTTTACAGAACAGATTCTGCTCTAAACACAACTGAAATTTGTAATTAGAGATGTTCAGAAGATAAGGCCGCTTTAAAAAAGAAAAAAAAGTCTTTCAAATAATTGATCTGAAATACTATTCAGGGTCAGACCTATCATTGGTCTTCTCTGTTGGTTTATATTGGGGACTGCCAGCCCGCTGGGCATATAGCAAGAAAACTTCACCTCAGCCAGACTCCGATCACAGAGTTGTTTTTTCTCCTGATATCTGACATGAACTAACATCTCCACTAGAAATTGCCAGTTTAAATCATCAATTACTAATGATTAAATTAGCCTAGGCTTAGTTAGCTAGCTAAATGTTCAGTCCCTTTTGGAATTACATTTATGATACGTCTGCTTGGAGAAGCACAGGAAAATGCCCTACATCATCTTGTGATGATGAGAAAAACTGAGCATTTGTGAAAAACTAAAAGCTTTTCACTTTGCAGAGATTAAACAAAAAAGCGTGTGTTGAGGAGAGGTTGCTTTTATTTTCATTTGAGAGAGCATGGTGAAATAAAGCCCAAACAAATCAAAACATCAAGAGGGATAGAATATTCTGAAAAAAAAACCTGAAAGGCCATTTTATTTATTGACAAGCAATGTGAATGAAGAATGTCAACCAGTTCTATTTATAACTGGGAATGAGCAAAGAAGATGCATTTAAATGTGTATGTGGGAAGTGTTCTCATTTCTGTAGTTTATGAAGGCTCTGTCTGATTTCTCTGGGATGAAAAACTAGGCAAGCAGGTAGGATCTAATTCTTTACTATCATAATAATTTTAGCAACCCTGAAGTCTTTGGAGCTATGGCAATTTATGCTGACTGAGATTTGCTTCCAGTTACTCTAAGGTTCCTAGCCTTTGGCACATAGCAGAAGCACATACTTTAGCTAGTTTATTACAAACAGCCCAGATACTATATTGGTTGGTGTGTGTCCTTGTGTTATACCAATTCTCCAGCATTTTTCATTGTATTTAAGCCAATTATTATTAAGCCCCCTCACATCACTTGTACCTCAGCTCCATCCAGTCTTCATCCCAAAATGCAGTTTATTGTAGTCTTAGCTTTGAGTACATGCAGTCATTTTAATGTCAAAGCAGCTTATAGAAAAAAGTATATATTCAGTTGTTTGGCTGAATTAAGCATTATTCTAGCACTACATGCAAGACAGCAATTTACAAGATTTGAGCTTGCTTTGGTTTATATTATTTTGTATTTTGTCTTAAGAGTCATTCCACTGCTCCATACGCATAGGAGAAAGAAGACATAGATAAACATTATTTGGCTGCAGAAGTTCACCTTTCACCAGAATTATTATTTCTAACAAGGTTCCAGTCACCTGTTTCTGACCATGAAATATTCCACATTTTTTTTTTTAATTTCAAGCTTCATAATGGAGTCCATTCCCTAATAGATGCACCGCATCCACACTGCCAAACTGTGGATGACATCCTCCAAAAGACAGAGTAGTGCGTGCCACTTATTATGGCCTTATTTTGCATTGTGACATCATGTGATATTTCTTAATCACCTCTGTTAGCAAGACCGGTGTCAGGTACTCATATCTGCTGTTTCATTTATAATCAAACATACAAGTACATACTGACGAGTAATTCATTACTTTATCAGATCAGTCACTAATCTGCCTGACAACGTTTGGGGCAGAATCATATCTTGGAGTAACTAAACACAGCCAAAGCTGCTGCTAACTTGGGTTTGACTTAACCTTTCCCCTTATTGAGCATGCTGTCCCCAGCTGCACGATTTTTGGAGCACCCACAGCTGAAACTGAAGTGAGTAGAAGAAGAAATCCTGGCTTCCAGCTGCAAAGCTTTTACAGGCCTCAATTTGAAAATAAAAAAAGGATTTTACCTAGTGGCTGTCATTCAGCAGCTTTGAAAATCAGGGATTTAACATCTGGCCAAAGGTCAGAGCAGAAATCAACGCCAGAAGAAGGACTAGACCTCTGCAGGGTCTGACTCTCAGTGCAGCCCTGGAAGCACAAGGTGTTTTCTTCCCAGGAGCCATGTCACAGATTTTCTGTCATTTCTGAGCCTTTTCTCCTAGTATATGCTGGACTGGGGAAGAACCGCAACAGTATACTGATGAAGTTGCAAACATGCATCAGCTCCTTTACCTTGCAGTGCGAGGGAATTTAAACATTCTGGGAAGAAAAATGTCTCCAGGCAGGAGGGAAAATAAAAGTAAGTTTTCAAAAACTCAAGCTGTAAAACAAAAATGAAAAACACAAGCTGTTAAGAGTATGAAAGGTTCAAAAGGGTAGGGGCACAGATGCCTTGAGATTTTAAGAGCTGTGTTGGCTTAATAGGAACTTACCCCAGCTTTTTTCCTACTTTGAAAATGGGGAGTATTACAGAAAGAAAGAAAGAAGCCTTCCTGCTTTGAAGGCTGTTGTGTGCTCACCTACTGGGGGAAGAGCGAAAAGGGGGAACCAGCTGGTGAGAGTTGATGATGCATCAGAAAGTGAGCTGCTGTTGGCTCTGTGAGGCCAGTAGGATTTTCTTGATCTAGTTTAGAAAGTCACCTTGCTAATCCAAAGGTTATAGCCTTGTCATTTGGGCAAATATTAAACTGCAGAAACCGTCTCTTGGGTTCTGGGGCAAGATGGTTAATGCAGCAACACAGAGGACAGACCTATGATTAGTGGGATTAAAAAAGATCAAAAGCTGTAGAGAAAACATGCCTAATCCAGGCCCTGTTCATATCAGCATAAACACGGTCTTATTTCAGATTAACACTGGCATGAAGCAGAGCAGCTTCAGCCTTGATACTTGTCACTGCTTTCTGCCCACCAAGTGTTCGTGTTCTCTCTCTCCTTCCTGAGTACAAAAACAAAAACGCAGTTCATACTTGCATTTGCGCACTCAAGCATGCATTTAGAAGATGAGGGGCTTTGGATGCTTGTTTTTTTGGTGCCTTAAATAAGAAAGCTTTTTTCCTCAGTTTGTGTACAGAATATTCAAGATCTGCTTGGAGATCTGTAAGTGCTTTGCACACAAACTGAGGAACTGCTAATATGGTGGCTAATGAAGTTCCCTGTTACCTTCCAGGGAAAGGCTATACTAAGTGTAGCAGGCTGGTATCCAGGGTGCTCCAACATAAGGACTACTGGAAGGATTGCAAGAAGCTTTGGCTTCATCACTTCAAACTCTACGGTAGTGAAGCATGACAAAAACTGATCTATAAAACTTATGCTTTGATCACAACTCCTCTCAGATAAACAATTTGTGAAGGAATTTGTACTGTGAGGTTCTTTCTATGGTGTACATACTCTGGGTGGTGCAATGTTACCATAGGCATCTGAGGTCCATGTGCAATCAGAAAAATGTGGCTTGGGCTATCAGCACTCTACAGCTATGAACTGGACTATCAAGGAGACAGAAAGGTGCCTTGGTTGTTTGTGTCACCCTGCAGAGGGGTGCTACCGTAGTACAAATAGCAAAAAATGAATTCTGTAAGATCTGCATATAAATCTGTAACTACTACATCAGAACCCAGGCTTTGTTCTCTCCTGACAAGCTGGGTAGGTGTAGGTTACCTGCGCTTTGTGCCTGTAGTTAATCATTTACTATGATTTAACTCACACATGGTGAGAAGGAATTTTTGGCATGTGCTCTGTGGGCTGGCAGACTGTCAAGTAACTGCAGTATTCACTGAGTCTGGAAGAAGCTCTGGGCTGACCTGCCACAAGTAAATTATGTTGTTTTCCTTAATCAGTCCACCAGAACTGGTATCTTGAGTGCCCTTCATCTAATTTTCTTACATGTTGGAATCCGACAAATATAATAATGGTATTTTTCACTCTTTTGCAGTAGTGATTTTCTTTCAGTGGTATTGAAATACCCCTCAAATGCCAAACTTCTTGGGGAAAATATTCACGTATCAGTTTTAGTAATATAAAACTATTATTACTGCCTATCTCCCAAGGGTTTTGTAAAGCTTGTTTAATTGAGGTTTAAACTGTCATTATTTGTGAGATGAGATTATCTATCATTCATGAGCTTTCAAATGAATACCAGTTTGTCTGGAAGAAAAAATGCTGGCAAATCCTAAAAGTTTCATGATTTTCAGCACAAATAATTATTCCTCCAAATATTCATTCTGTATAGCTTGTTATTCGTTACTTGCTATTCATTATCTACACTTTGTCATGTGTTACATTCCTGTCTAGAAAATTCAGTCACCCAGTCAGGTACCAGAAGTAATAGTATGTGACATTTATGACCGTTCACCCACCATAAGTAACACATAGAGGAACTTGCACAATCAAAGCAAACAGTGCATGAATAACATGTCGACAAAATTTGTTTACATGAGCTATTCTGTGAATATTTATGAACTAAAAACACTTTTGTAGAAATTAGGATTCGAATGCAAAGAGAAAAGCAGGGCCAAATTTGCTCTGATTCAAGTTCTACTCGTAATTTTTTACTACATCAGAGTCACAGATGGTTGAACTCCAACTTTACATTCAGACGAGTTGCACCAAGTCATATAGAAAGTTGCTGGGGCCAGAAGGGAAATGGCAACGTAGTAACGCTTCAGCCCTCCATGGCAATGCCTTCGCTGCCTCCCAGCCCGTGCTGCTGTGTCATCATCCCTGCTAGACCGCATTGTGTAAGTGTGGCCATCACCAGCACGCATTAGATTCATCTATACTCTGTGCTGGCAATTTCCACCAGGTTTGGCACCAGAGATGCTCCTCATGCACCAAAGGCAGGAGGAACTCTGGAGGAAAACCATTGTATGGACCGCAGAGGTTTTAAATCTTCCTCAAGCTTGAGAAAGCGTTGTGGCTGAAATACCACCTGGGCTTCCAAATAGCAGAGGTCCAGTCTGTTGTAAAATACTCATTATTTAATCTAATATGGCTGTGTTAATTTCCTAGAGCATTCTAATAGATGGACATGGATGTGGAGTTTCCCTCAGTGCCAACACATCAACACCTTTTTTTAATATGAAAACTTTTTGGGTTTTTAAACATATATAAAATTACAGCTTTCACACAGATTCCCTATGCATTTTTACATAGCCAGAGGATCACAGGGGTTAAAGCTTCTATGCATTATTTCCTACTAGAAAAGGCATCTTTTTACCCACAAAATCAAACAGGGACTTAGATTTAAGTCAGATGAGAGCCTGAGAGTGTAAGCAATGAATTAAAATCCCCTTTTGTCTTTCATCTGACAACAAAATCCTGCCTCATGTTTAAAAACACACATGTTGCATATTTAAAATAAAGACTGTATGTGTTACACCGACCAGCTGCACAAATCCTAGTGGCCTTGGAAAATTAATGTTTTGTTTTAAGTAAAGCTGAAGTTACTCATGTTATTTCACTCTATCAATACCAAGTACATTAACATTATCTAGTGTCTGCAAGCACACTATTAATTTACCTTGTACTGTCCCAGTAGAGGGAAAAAAATTATTCAAGGCAATGAGGTGTATCCACTTCCACTCCTTGGGACTCCTTACTTCCAAATAATCAATATTAATGTGATGAAGGGAGGGCAGGGAGGAAAAGGATACTCTGACTGATTTATCAGCTAAAGCCACATCACAGCACAATGAGAGTCTGAAGCCTCTTTGCTAGACTGAACAGAGACTAAATGGTTTATTAAGGGTGGAGGCACTGTCACAGTATCCACCTGAAGTCAGGATTAATTTGACAATTGGCAGCCAGGATGCTGACAGGTATAACTTTCCATTTCTAAAATGATACATTATTGATTGTAGAAAAAGTCCAATGTGTTCTTGAAAATACCTGCTCACCTCAATATTAGCTTTTTTTCCCACTGGGGAAAATATTTTTTACAGAAAAGCAGGGTTTTTTTCACTGATGAGAACTACTTTTTTCCTGTGGGTCAGATGAGCAGTGCAACACACAGTTCTTAATGATATCTGGGGCAAGTTCATCAAAGTATGATTGGCAGGAAGTGAAAAACTGAAATATTAGAGGGGAATTTTTTAAGTAACATGACCTGAATTTTCCTTTTTAAAGCACAGGAGAAGTAATTGCCATGGAATGGCTTTTTGTCCTTTTGACCTTCAGCAAGCAAAAAGTAACTTTTAAAATTGCATTATGATATCAAATGCTGTAATCTTTTCATAGACTGAAGTCAGAGAGGAATGGCAGACACACTGCAGCAATACTAAAACATTTGGTTCTGGCTGTCCACAATAACACATGCTTCCGTTTGAAGATATAGATAACATTCACAAAAAAAGCTCAGCTAGGGAGAAAAAAAGATGACTCAAACGTGGTCAGGTAAACCAGTTCACTTTCCCCATATGGCTAAGGGTAGAATACAGTTCTGTGTAGTTAAGTCACAAATCAAAAGACACAAAACACAGGGGCTTAATTTTCCTCCTTCCTTTACTAATTATTATATCAAATTAAGTTGTAAGATTCAAGAGTGCCTAAACTCATGCCTCTACACACAGACATGTGAAAGCACTACTTAGTGCTTGTCAGACCCGCAGCTGGACCTTTGTAAAGAAGGATGTCCTAAAGGTAGAACAGGCAAGTTGTTTATGTTCTCCCTTAAATGTCCAACTGACTGCTTAACTGTGAACCCAGGGGATGCTTCGGTGCCCATGGGGGAATGCTTCGAGGCTGGGAGTACTCAACGCCTTGCAGGGTGGACCATGACACAACTGCTCCGTGATGAGGGTGACGATCCAGGCCATCCAGCGGTGACAGTGAGGAGGGATGAGCCGCTGTTGACCTTCTCCCTGGGCTCTGATATTCTCAGTGCTGGAGAGGACCCAACCACTGGGACAGCTACCACTTTGTGGGATGGTTTGTCACACTGATCTGAGATGGAATATATCTCACCTAGGTTTAGGTATCTGCAATGTTGACTTCTACAAAAGCTAACCAGAGCAGACCCTCTTTATATACAATAGAGGGAAGTGAGCTCTTTTAGGATATAACTTAGCATCTTTCTTCAGATATGTTTAAAGTCAGAGGAACTGCACCCTGGGCTCTGTTCATTACATCCACATATAGTCAAATGCAGTCAGTTAAGGTTTATTCTCTACTTCTTTTCACAGCCTGAAGTGAGGACACTGATCACTGCAAAGTGTGTGCCCTGCTTTGTGCGTGTTGGACAACACAACATGAATCTGCCTGCAAATGTACGGCAGGTTTATGCAGCCAAAATGTGAGGATTTAAAAAAGTGATTCAAGGGGCCGTAACTAAGACTAACGGGATGATATTAAATGAGGCAAGTGGTACAGTGAGAGTCAAGAAACACTTCTGGGTGCTGCAGGGGCTTGGACTGTGGAAGACGCTCTCGGGGGATGAACACTACATAATGTGCACTTAACTGTATCTAAAAGGCACAACACTGAATTCACTGGTGCCTCTACTAGATGGTATCACGGGTTTTTACTGCCCCTTATTCTAGTTACTAGGCTGTAAATCATTGTTTAAAACCTACATGACCTAATTCTTCTCTAGGGTATCTTATCTGAAGTTCTCAAGGGTAAAAATGAGCCCTCATAAGTAGGAGAGTACTGCAACACCTAGAGGCAACAGTAAGAAACAACTGAGATTTTAGTAAGAGAAATTAAATTTAGCTTGAGGTAAGAAATAATTCAATTTCTCCCTAGTTTCATGGAAATTACACCCTAGAAAAGCTCCCCTAAAGGATATCCAGTTGCAAATGCTATGTTAACAGAAAAAAATATCATTAGCTGAGGGCATATATCAAACTTTTTCTCACCTGAGTCTAAACATAAAGAAAGCAAGAAAGATAAAAATCTCAGTGAATACATCAAATTAAACACCTATTTAAAATACTTTTTTATTTTTTTAAGAAAAAAATTTGCTTACAACAGCTGCTGGAATCCGATTTCTTTACATATTTCTATCACTTCTTATTGTTTCAGTCCTTAGCAAGATTGATTAGATTTTCAAATCCTATTTTCTTGATATGCCTTGCACTTACGCTGTGGAGAACTTTATGTTTTATCCTCATCCTTAATTGTCAAAGAATGTTTTAGACACTGAGGGGTACACCCACTCTAGGTTTGGGAATTCATGTCTTCAGCACTAACCAAGTGAGGGGTGGAGAAGGGTCAGTGTTCCTTGGGAACAGATAGGAAAAGTCATAAGACTTAGGTAAATAAAAGTGACTCACTAAAGAGTTAGAATGATTTCTTCCCAAATATCAATATTCTGGGTTTTACCCTTGTTTTCTGGGAAGTTTTAAAGAAGAGTTCAGCCAATATGGAATTTCTTTTAGTTTATGTTTTCATATTGCTATTTAAAAACACCAAAACAAGACAAGACATGCAATCTAATTGTTAACTTTCCATCCTGAGATATAGTTCTAAGCTTCTGAAATCCTTTGAGAAAATCCCATGAGATTTCCAGAGAAATTTTGCATCTTTGGAACATGCAGGGATTCCAAAGTTGTTCCTAAAATATGTGTGATACTTGCTGGACAGCACTGAGATGAAGATATGTGAAAGCAACTATAGGACCAAATTCTAGCTGACTAGAAACAATTTCTCAGTAGTCATTGTGAGTCTTAATTGGACACTACTAAAAAGAATAATCTTCTCTCACCCTCACACTGACAGTAATTTGAGATGTCCTGGAATGTACGTAGCACAAACACGGAAGAGAGGACAAGAGAGCTAGTCTGTGGTTGCCCTGCTTCAAGGGAACATCCAAACGCAGCCTTCTGGTTAATATGATGTGAGTCTTGTGGACCTCGTCTTACGGAAGGATAGCAATACATATTTGCAGTCTTTTTCACTCAAAAACCAGGAGGGGAACATCCGCCAAGGACTACACTGCACTTCTTGACCAAACATGAGGTGAAACACTTCCCGACAGAGCTGGTGCTGTGACTGCAACACCAGAACTACCCTTTGACTTTGGTCTTTCACCTTCTGCACTTGTAGATTTTATCACTGTTTTTTCTCTAAAAGAGCTGACACTCACAGAATAACTTGGCCTTAGTGTGACACACAGAACAGGAGAGATTTCTCCAGCAGCAGTACTAGAAAGGGAAGATCCCATAATCTTTCCTCGTCCTTCCTGCATTTGCAAAGCCAAAAGAGAAGTCACAGAAAGTAACCTCCTGCCCTTAGCACAGCAGCCACTCCCTCATTAGCCCAAGCACGCTCCATCTCTCTTCTTTAAGTGCAAACCTGCACTCGCATCCTCCTCTCAGCTTCTTACCCCCTGTTCACACTTATTATTGATATCACCTATCAATAATGCCTTCCACGGCTTCGAGAGTTTGGCCTGTCTGCTGGATCCGACTTTCAAGTGCCCTTTCCTTCACCTCGTTATATTTTTAATGGCATTTACCTTGTTTCTTTCTTTTTCCTCCTCTGCCTGTCCCCTTCCTCACAAAGGGAGGGGGCGAAAGGGGTTGGTTGAGAGAGTGGCAAAGGTTAACTTTGTCGATGCTTTAAGCAGTTGCTCCCACACTGTCCCTCAGCCTGTTATCCAGCTTACCAGCGTCCGGTCTCCTGGAAAAGCAGCAAATACACTTGTTTCATGCCCTACTCAAGCATGGACTCTCTCAGAAGCACCACACAAGAGAGCAAAACCTACTTATTTCCTACAGTTTTGCTGCAAATATCTCTATTTGATCTTTGGAAAGATAATCCTCTTCATCAGTTTTCCCAGCTTTATAATTTGCAATCTTCAGCCCATTTTGTCTTCTGTTCGTTTTCTAAATCAGTTCATATCTTTTTTGTTTGTTTGTTTATAATGGCTAAGGTAACATCCTGTTGCCCAGAAGACACAGCATCATTGGAATAGTTATAACTGAGACCAGGATTACAGCATCTACCCAGAGACAACTTGAGTGTCGAAGAGAAGCACAATTAGTAAGTTATTCTAATATTTGATTTGACGATTTTGTATTATTGAGGAATCTGAACACGAAGGATTTGCCCAGGATATCAGAATAATTCAAGGATACATATTTTGAGGCTACAAAGGAAGTTTCTTTCCCTTTTACCTTTTTAACAACTCTGTCCTGACTCCAGTCTAATACAGGATTCTGTCTCTTGCTGCTATTTCCTCTGTCTGCTTGTGCTGTGAGTCTGTTTGGGTCAAAAGCCACATGCGTTATGTTTCCAGAAACCAAATCAACAAATTATGTCATTTCCTATTATTATAGTTATTTAATTGGATAAGAATAGCAAGAGAAGCAACAGTCAAGCAAGATCCAAATTTCATGTTGAGTGGAGTGATCCTGATATACTGCTTCTGCCCATCTCTGCCGGTTCAGGGACTTAGTGTGTCTTGTCAAACCTTCAAAGCTTGGCCAGTCTGGACCCCACAGAAGGTATGAGTACTGTGGTCACATGCAGTCATTGGTCCTCCAAGCCCTGCAAACCACATTGTGACTCCATCCACGAATGTGAATTTCAGAGTATTTATAGAAGGGCCATAATGTGATTTTATGTAGATGCAAGAATTTATTTTAAGGCACAGAAGTCAGAAGAAACAGGAGACTATTGTGAAGACATTGTAGGTGTCTGAACAGAGCAGACAGCAAGTCAAGTGCTCTTATGTTCTCTGAAAGACATGCACACATAATACAAATAAGCAGACATCCTACAGCTTGGAGAGAGTGCACTTACTCTGCTGACTGGGTGTCAGCAGCATGTGCATCTTTCCCCTGTGCATCAAAGAGCAGTTCTAGCCACAATCCGAGATGCACAGGAAGCTCAGGTACAGTTTAGGTGTCTGTGAGATGCATCTTGTTGACAGTCCCTTCAGCAGTCTGTACCTGAATCCGGAAAAACAGCTGGTGAATACTGCAGTGCACACAATTTTATGGCTGTTCTAATGCAAAAGGATGGCTTTTTATGTTGTCTACCTCCTGGCCTACCACCAGAAGAATTTCTGGGACTCAGGCAGGGTAAGGTGTCCATTTTGCTGTGGCAGAACTGTTCCTTTGTTTACCTCTAAACAAAAGAGCAGCTAATTTACTTTCTGGTCTTAGGTATCACAATTCCATGGTTTCAGGACACTAAGTAAACCTGATCTCTTACTTGCATGTGTAAGGCATGGCACGTGACTCGATTTGGTGCCGCAGGGTATATTATAGAATTTATAGATATGGGAACACAAATACAAGGATTTTTATCTTATCAGATTGATGTCCTCTATGCTCATACCTTTGGAAGAGCTGTGATAAATGAGATAATCCTCATCCCTTAAAGCAGCTTTTTAAGCTGTGATTATTTTGGCAGCACAGCTCAAGTTTTATCACTCACAGAAATGCAGAGGAGGAAAAGGACAAAATATTTCTTCATTTTGTCCAACTTTAACCCAAATTAGCCCAGACCACTGACAACAAGAAACATCTTCCTCTACACAGACCTCTGATTACTGTCCAGGCATTCGCACTTGCTAGGAAGTACCTCTAGAATAGTTTTATCACTTTTATGTACTCTCACAAACGAAAGGATTTCTAAAATGCAGAGTTCTTTGATCTGCAGTGGTAATGGTCTGAAACTGCAAAGATGTAAGTCCAGAGCATGGGAACTTCAAAACTAAATCCAGAACTATCCAAGAAATTTGCCCCTAACCTTCTGTTAGCAAAATCATAATAACAGAGGTTCATCTTCCTGTATTGAGTCACCTTACTAACTCAGATGTAGATAAGACTTGCTGCTTTCTTTGAATTTCCTATCTGCTGTTTTAAAATCTCTCCTGTCTCTGTTTACTGCTTTTGAGATGTAGTCTCTGCCCTGACAATGTGTGGGAAGTCTGAGGGTCTAACTCAAGGCTGCAAATTTACTTAGGCTCACATATGTCAGGTTTTCCTGACTCCAGCCTCAAACTCTACTCTGGTCATCATTAAAATAAATGTTTATATCACTTTCAATTCTGTCCACTATATGAGTACCACTGAAGCACACAGTGTATTACTCAAGTAACAATGTAGTCCACAAATGAGGTTAAAGCTAAGAATTAAAGCAAGAAATTTAGGCACTATAATACTCAGGCATGTTAGAAGAATTACAGCCTTAAAGTCAATGCCAGTGCACAGTGAGTTCAATATCTAAAACCGGTCTTCACAAAAATCAATGTAGTGTCTTAAATTATACCTTTTTTCTTGTAGGTGCTGAACTGTGAAGTACGGAAGTCCTTGAAAAACTGCAAATCAAACTGCAGGCTGTCCTGCATCTTGCCCCTTGTTGGAAGGTATTCCACTATATATGAAATCCTTATCTCTGCCATGGAGAAGAGTGTGAAATCTTCTTGTAGCTGGAGCACAAGCTGATAACTGCATCCCAGAGCTTGTCTTACTAGCTACTTTCCAGGACTCCTTGATAAAAAGGTATTATACACAGAAGCCATTTCCAAGAACACGAGGGACAAGGTGATTGGGAACACAGAGTCTGGATAAATCATGGTTAATAAATCAGGGTAAATCATGCTTGACCAGTCTGATTGATTTCTACAATGAAATGCAGTCTCTGTGGATATGGGAAGGGTGGGGGTTAAAGAATTTACATTGAATTTAGGAAACCTTTTAACAGTTTCTTTAGTATCCTTGCAGCCATAATGAGGATATATGCACTGGATGGGTATGCTACATGGTGGGTATTAAATTAACTGGATTGTCAGTCTCAAAGGTAGTGGTCAACAGCTCAAAGGTTACCTAGAAACAATTATGAGTGGTGCTCTATAGTGATTGATACTTGGAGTGGTAAGTCGTCATCTTTAAATGACCTGGGCAGGATGAGCACACCCTTGCCAAGTTTGCAGGTGACACGAAACTGGGGGATTATTCAATACAGTAGACTAGTTCCCTCTGGATCAGATTTGTCTTGTGAAGATCTAGTTCCCATTTTTGAGACCAAAATGGAAGCAGAGAGAAGCTATGAGGTAATGTGGCCAAACAGGAATCCATTAGGCTGGAGTAACAGACTAACAGGAACCTCACAAAACTCAAAAAACCTCAGAAACGCTATGCAGGAATAACCACATACAGCAGTACAGACCCAAGCATGCCTGCCTAGGAATCTGCTCAGCATAAAATGTCCTTGGGAGTGCCACTGGACAAGGGGCTGAACTGTATGCTGGGCTGCTTTCGTAAGAACATAGCCTGTAGATCAAGAGAATTATTCCCTTCTGTTTGGCCGTTGCAGGACTGCATCTGGAGAACAGTGTGCAGTTTGGGGTCTGCCAGTACAGGAGAGAGAGAGATTACTGGAGCAGTCCAGCGGGGGGCCATCAATGTGATTGTGTTGCTGGATCCTCTGATAAACTGAGTGGCTTAGGAAACAGGGTTTCTTCAGCCTGGAGAAGAGAAGGCTGAAAGGAGACCTACTTGCTGTGTTCAAGTACCTGAATGGTAGCTATAAGGAAAAGAGAACAAGACTTTCCTCAGAGGTGCACAGCAAGGAAAAAGAGTTAACACTCACAGCTCCCACAGGAGAAAATCCAGTTAGTTACAAGGAAAAATTATTCGCACACACAGACAAATTCTTCCCAGGTTACCCACATAGACCGTGAACTCTCTACCCCTGAAGACTGTCACAGCTCACCTGGACAAGGACCTGATCTAACAGACAGCTGGAGGTAACTCTGAGGCCAATCTTGGTTGACTAGATCACCTCCAGAGATCCCATCCACTCCAAATTAGTCTGTGATTTTAAATATCTTGTGAAGCAAAAAAAAAATACCCCTCCTTTTTCTCGGGGGGCCCCCCCAGCCACAAAACAACAGGTGCCAAAGGTTCTGCTCTGCTACAAGAGGGAGGCAGCAGGCTGAGACATATGGGACATGATGAGATGCATCCCAGAGTCCTGAGCCATGATGAGGCTGATATAGTTGCCAAGCCACTCTTCAAGATATTTGAAAGGCCATCTGTGTTGGGTTTGCATGGCAAGGTTTTGGTAGCTGGGGGGCTACAGGGGTGGCTTCTGTGAGAAGCTGCCAGAAGCTTCCCCTGTGTCTGATAGAGCCAATGCCAGCTGGCTCCAATATGCACCGGCCACTGGCCAAGGTCAAGTCCATCAGCAGCGGTCATAAGGCCTCTGGGATAATGTGTTTAAGAAGGGTGAAAAAACAGAAGGGAAAAATTTGCAGACAGAGAGAAAGAGAGCAAGATGTGAGAGCAACAACTCTTCAGAGACCCAGGTCAGTGAAGAAGGAGAGGGAGGAGGTGCTCCAGGTGCTGGAGCAGAGATTCCCTGGCACCCATGTTGCAGATCATGGTGAGGGCAGCTGTGACCCTGCAGCCATGGAGGGTCACGGGGGAGCAGAGTCCCACCTGCAGCCTGGGGAGACCCCACACCAGAGCAGGCAGCTGCACCCCAAGAAGCCCATGACCCCATGGGCAGCCCACACTGGAGCAGGCTCCTGGCAGGAGCTCTGGCCCCATGGAGAGAGGAGCCCAGGCTGGAGCAGGTTTTCTGGCAGGACTTGTGACCCTGGAGGGACCCAGGCTGGAGCAGTTCATGAAGAACTGTAGGATATGGGAAGGACTCACATCAGAGATGTTCATGGAGGACTGTCGCCCATGGGAGGGACCTGACACTGGGGCAGGGGCAGAGTGTGAGGAGTTGTTCCCCTGAGGAGGAAGGAGCAGCAGAGATAATGTGTGATGGACTGACCACAACCCCCATTCCCTGTGCTGCTCAGGGGGAGGAGGGGAGGAGGTATAGAAATCAGGAGCAAAGCTGAGGCTGGGAAGAAGGGAGGGGTGGGGAGAAGGGGTTTTAAGATTTGATTTTAGTTTCTGTTTTTACTCTGATTTGATTATTGATAATTTTTTTCCTTAAACTGACTCTGTTTTGCCTGTGATGGGAACTGGTGAATGACGTCTCCCTATCCTTATCCTGACCCGTGAGCCTTTCAGCATATTTCCTCTCCCCTGTCCAGCTGAGGAGGGGAGTGATAGAGCAGCTTTGGTGGGCACCTGGCCTCCAGCCAAAGTCAACCCACCACATCATAGCAGTAAGGTTAAGTCCTGGTGACTGGAAAAGGAAAACATTTTACTCATTTTTAAAAAAGCAGAAAGGAGGCCCTTGGGATTGACTGACCTGTCAGCCTCACCTCTGTGCCTGGGAAGATGTCCCTGGTCATTGCAGGGGGATTGGACTAGATGACTGTTAAATGTACCTTCCAACCCAAAATAGTCTATGATTCTACATCTTCAACCGGACCAGGTTGCTCAGACCCCCAGCCAACCTGACCCTGAATGTTGACAGGGTTGGGGCATCTACCACCCCTCTGGTCAACCTGTGCCAGTGTTTCACCACCTTCACTGTAAAAAATTTCTTCCTTACATTTAGTCTGACACTCTTTTTTTACTCTTAAACCATTACCCCTTGTCCTCTTGCAACAGGTCCTGATGAAAAGTCCTTCCCCGTCTTTCTCATAGGTCAGACAACACAGTTCCCCTGAACGGGCACTGCAGGGATGGTGTTCTCAGAGAACATGAAAGAAGGTACACAAGGGCCAGAATTATTCTTCTCTGGGGTGTATCCTCATCTCTTCTTTCCCCTCGTCTCAGCCTTTAACTTAAAGCACTAATTGGTTAAGTGAGAAAGAGCATTGATATTTGAACCTGAGGAGCAGAAAAAGGGGTTTATTGCAAGCCTGTCATCCCCAGTGAATGATCTTACATTTCCAACTGCTGTTAGTGGACTCCCTCCCATTACTTTGCTTTTCTGACACATGCTGTTTTGAGGCAATAACCTGTAGCTCTGCACATATCAGAAGGTGTCAGCCGAAAGAAATCACATTTTATGAGGACTCTGGTTTCAGGAATACTGTGAGCATTCCTAATGCTTCTTAGGGATCATAACTGACAAAAGTCATAGTTCATAGGTCCTGGGCAGGCATAGCGTTAGTTTGGCACCATCTCACTCAGGTCTTTAAAGACTTACATTTCACAGGAGACTTTAAGCTTTTGAGAAATTTTCAGAAATAAAAAGTCCTATAAATTTTAAGCCCAGGATAGCAAAATCCTTCTTTTCCTATACCTGGAGTACCTTTTACATTTTCTTCCTAATATAGTGCTGCTGTATTTACTTATCCAGAGAGCTTTGTTTCTCTTCATCATGCTGCAGCGAAGATAAGCAGTAGGTAGTTGGCTGGTGAGATACTCGGGTCAGCAGTGAGTCACTTTGGCTTGAGATAACCAGCAAGCAAGTAACAGAAACCAGAATCACTGTCATATTGTAAGACTGAATCTGTGTGGGCATTTATGAGAAAAGTTTCAATTGGTATTTTCACCTCTGTCTCCTATTGGCTTTTTATTTTAGTGGGCTTTTTCTCCTATTGCCTCTGTATAGTGGTTGGGTTTTGGTGGTGTGGGTTTTTTTTTTTTTCCCCATAACTATGTAGGATCTTTCCACCACTCAGCTTGCCACATGAATTATTAATACTCTTTTTATGCTAAATATCCCTGCCTCACACATAAGTTGACCTTACTTACTGAATTAGTAACTGTGCTAACCCCTCAGGACATATTACCCACACTCTGTCTACGAAACATATTTCTTCTTTGTGTTTGACTTAGCCAAAATTCAAAACACTTTGAACGCAGTCACGTGGCTTTTTTTTTTTTTTTTTTTGATTAGCACTTTTTCATTAGGAAATAAGAAATTAAAAAAACACAAACACTAACCTTTCTGGAAGCTAATTACATTTTTGGTTGCCAGTGATTTTCCCTGTATTTTCATAATGTCATCTATCCTTGAACACATTGTGAGTGAAGAAATTAAAACTTGACTTCTACTACATTTAAAAAATGACTTGCTCATCAAGAAATGTGCAGTGCAGCTTTCAGATGTGGTATAGGAAGGAGCTGTAGCCTGTATACAGTTCAGGATAATTGGAAAATATCTCAGTTGGCTTTCTATTCAGCAGAATGTGTTCTTATACCTCTCCCAAACTAGTAAAATTTTAATCCTGTACTGTGCTCAAAAAAAACACCTGCTGTCTCAACCATAATGGCCACCATCTTTACCATAGGGAGTTTAGTTTCATTTCCCTGGAAAACTTGAAAGGTAATTCTAAAGTCTTTATTGAAAAGATGTATGTTTAGCAATGATCTTGTTCACTTCCAGTGAGAATAACAGGGGATGTCAGACAGTTTGAAATGGAAGTGTTTGCTAACAATAATCCATTACAGAATGAGAAGTTAACAAGTAACATAAAATATTCATTGAGTTAATAATTAGCAATATGTTTATTCTGATGACCAGTGAAATATCCTTTTGCTTTCTGAACCCTGATATACTCTTGCTTCAATAGCAGACTATGGCAAAATGTTTCATAGTCCAATTAGGAATGCATTTCCTTTTTTGTGTTGCATTATTTCCTTCAATTTCAGCACTCGTCTGTTGCCAATCTATTAGTTGTGTCTCCCTTGTCTCCTTGACAGAATAAACCATTCCAATTTTTACAGTTTTCATTACTTGAGATATTCCTTCCTTATTGCACTTATTTCCATTGATACCTGGATCCCCACAGAACTGTTTTTGTAAAACAGAGATCAACACTGCAGACAGGATGAGTGCATCACTCCAGCTGAGTTTTTAGCCCTTAGCTTGTAATTCTCCTTCGTCTTTCAACCCTTTTTGATTGAAGAATGGGCACATAGCTCACACTCAATAACTTCCATTTACTGTGATTTCAGAAAAGAAGTAGTAGATAGAGTACAAACCAATCCTTTCTATCTGAAGTAAGTTTGGAGATCCTTCTCCTTGAAATCTGTCCTGTCATGGGTAGGGGAACTCTGTCAATCTGTGTTGTCATCAGAATAGTGGTTTTTTTTTTTTTGCTTGAGGAACCTCTGCTTATCAGTATGTGATTACTTATTTTCTGATCTCATTCAATCCCACTGAAACAGGGCCTCCACCATCTGCAACCCAGAGAATATGCTCCCAGAGGATATTGCATGTGCACTTAAAGAAGAGAATCATTGTATACTCTATATGGCTTACTTTTTACCAATTATATAATATATTTCTTTATACATAACAAAGTAGTCACGTTCTCAGTCATATCCTTAGGTGAAAACCCAGTATTAACTGTTAATTTATGAACAGCAATAACATTTATACTTATTAGATTACCCAAATTATAAACATTGGGTAATTATTATTGACTAATTCTTAAAATTCAGTCTTATTTGTAACTAGTCAGAAGTTATTTATGTGCTACTATTTGAAGAATGTAACTTCCCCTTTCTTCTTATTTATTTGAAAGCTCTGCTAGTTAGAATTTAATTGTACCCTTACCAATTTCTACGTTTTCACTGGTAATCAAAGTTTGTTTAGACTCTGTTATCTGGCTCCAACACTTGCTTTACATTGCTTTCACATGAGTGCTGCATACTGCAGTCTTAGCAGAACACATTCAATGCAAGGAATATAATAGACTTTTTCTTAATAGACACCTTCAGTATGAAAATTACTTCTGAATGCCTTAAAACTTGGCAAATTAAATCTTCCATTTTTGCCTTTGCACAAGCAAAATCAGAAGGAATGAGATAGTACAAGACAAATGATTACCATCACAACTTTTACAGTTGATGTTTTAAAAAAATTGAGTCAATTAATTTAAATGTCAGTGTCGACTTATTGTTAGGCTATGTTCTTAAAAATTTTATTTAATTTTTTCCCCATCAAATGTCAGTCTTGAAATAAACATGGTATAAAACATTAAATTATGTACTTGAATCTTCATTGTAAGATAAACCTCTGGTGTGGAGTGAATTGAGAGTTCTTTACCAAGTAAACACGTATTTGAAAGCATTTCCTTCCTCTGATATTGTCATTTGATGCATACAGGTGCGCACTTTAAGTTAGCCCAGGTTTTAAACCATTTGGGTGTAAGTATTTGCATGGCTGGATTGTCAATATGTTTTCTGTCTTTATTTCTCTAAAAAGAAGAAGAAAATACCAGGATACAAAACAGCCTGAAAACCAGCAGTGTCTTTCTAGTTGTCTTAATATATATTAGTTTGCATAAGGAAAAATATGTCCCTTTCAGCATACTGAAGGGAAATGGGCAAATCCATGCCATCCACAACTCACTGACACTGGTAGAGCTGCATCCACTGACATGAGGGCTGGATTTTACATGTAAGGACTAGATGTTACTGCTATCCAAAGTAGTAGCAGTAGTATCATTACTGCTATCATTATACTGCATTTATATCAAATATCACTGATATGTGACTGCTAATTCCCCATAGATGTAGAGTTCCTTGATAATTTGTGATTAATGCATGAGACAGGAAAGATTTAGTTTATAATGTTCCTCTTAGCTCTGTTGACCTTAACTACAAGATTGTTTTGGCTGGCTTCTTTCCAAATTACTAAATTGTTGTTTCTATACATTCATGTCACAACTAATAAACTTTGTTTGACCATTCCTACATTTCATAGAGTTTTCACAGTAAATTAATATACTTTTGTGCTACTAAGGTTATTCAATTTAGAGTCCAAATTCTGCGGTGAACCTTAATGAGCTTAGCAGGCAGGATGCTGGAGGGGAAGCTGGCAAGGCACTGCATGGAGCCCTGTGTTTGTTAGACTCTGGCAAGTCACTCCTCCATCCCTCACCCAACATCTGCCCATCTTGCGCAGTCAGCTAGCAGATTCTTTGCCTGTCATGGCCAGTGCCAGCAGGGCAGTGTTGTAGCTGGCGATTATTGGAAGACTGAATCGGGGCTTAGAACTGTGCTAAGACTTTGCTATAAAAACAGGCAGTTTAGCGATGGTAAAGGAGTCTAAGGGGAAGGAAGCATTGCTAGATATTCTCTTTCTTAGCACTGCCACCCTGCCCCCCAATCTGAATGGGTCAATGGTCAATATCACAGGATGTTTAAAGATGAAGTTTCCCTGTCAGGAAGCTGCCCTAAAAGCAGGTATGAACGCAGCAGGTTCCTTCACCCACATGCTTTGCTACCTTTTGCACCCATTCAGATCTCTGCCTCAACCTTGGATGGAAATCCACTCAGACAGACACACAGCATCCAGTCAGTCTCTGAGAGCAATCTTTGTTTCACCATTTACTTCACTGAAGCGATCAGCATTGCTGTTGCTGGTGGTTTTGTCTTTAAATGATACAGTTTCAGTGTATGCATCTGTATTCCAGACAGACACGGAGACTGAGAAAGAGGCAGGAGATTTTATTCTGTGTACATAAATACTCTGAACACCTCAGTACAGTGTCTACGCTGCTGAACAATGTATTATTTAAGCTGTGATTTGATAGTGATCACTGTCAGTTACCCAAAACCAATATAAACTCATTTTCTGTTCTTTTTTCCCTTTTTTTTCCCTTTCTCGTTTTAGTACCCCTGGCATAGAAGGCATATTAGAAGTGAAATATTAACAGGAATCTTGTGCTGAAAAGCTTGACTCAAGAGAGTGTGCTGGGTAACCCAATTTTAATTTCCACGGTTTCTAATGTGTCATATGATACTAGGTCAGTCAGCAACATTCAACCCAGTAGTCTGCTTTGCATTAACAAGGAAATTTAAACTGCCCCTTTAATCTTAGAAGAAGAAATAATTTACCTGGTTTAACTGACAAGTGGCAAGTTTGTCAGTATGCAGTGGACAAAGATGACTGTGATTTGTAAATCCTCAGGAAATATGCTTTTCCCACAAGCTTTAGGGAAATTGTTGATGTGGTAAACAGCTCCAATTTTTGATGTCATTACAGTTTCTAGTTAACTCTTATTTTAGGTATGCCCAAGTTTACTGCGGTTTTATCATCCAGACAGGATGTTTGCCATATTACAATGTGCTTAGACCATGCAATAACAAATTGGCATCTGGCAGTACTGGTGTAGGACTGAAGTCTAAATTGTAATGTGAAAAATTTTGTCATATTACACTACAGTTGGCTAAATTAAACTTGGAGACTACTTTGGATCTACAAAAATATTGATGTTCTATACCTCATACACATTTTCCATTCAGGCTGTGAAAACTGAAAAGCGCATACATCAAATGTATATCCTAATTAGAAATTACTGATTCCCAGTTAATGCAATTGAAACGCAGCACCAGCTTTGGTGGTAGTGGATCAGTGAGATATTTGGCACTGAAGGCTGGATAGGCAGGCTAGCAGGGAGGTCTGTCATCTCATTCTTGAAAAACCCATTCTTTCTCTCCCATCTTCCTAACTGAAGCACTTGCATCTTTTCTTCCATTTGGCTGTAGGCCCACTCTGTTCTGCAAAACAGAGTGGTCTATTATAATGTGTCCTAGAAGTGACAGGGACCTTCAGGAATAATCAGAACAATGATACAGGAAATCTTGCCTGAATATAATGGAATCTTAGACACCAAAAGCACAGGTAAACGTCTCTTTGTAGACATTTATAACTTAATCTTAAACTGAATCTTACCTGGTAAGGGTGGGATAAAGATACACAGGATGGATAGGCAGTCAGTGCCATTGCTTGTGCTCACTTTCCAGCTGCCAGACCCATAAAGATGTGTTAGCTCTCTGTGGGTGTTGGATAAAATGCTTGACACGTCTGAACAGACAACTGACTGAAGACTCAAGATTCATTCAATCAGTCTATCAAACAAAAACGGAAATTCCAACACTCTGATGTGTTACACATTTCTATTATTAGAATCTGAATAAGTGCAAATAAAAGAGCTAAAATGTCATTTGCCTATACTTGCTGTGATTATGTAAAATGAAGTCATCATATAATCATCAATAACTGAAGGAAAATACCTGTTGTCCAAAATCTGAGAGCAAAGGTAATGTTAAAAGTGCCTTGCCATAATTTAATTTATCTTTATTAAAACCAAACCCCAAAAAAACCCAAAAAACCCTCCACCAAAAAAACCCACCAAACCTACTGTGAACTTGATAAACAAAACAGGAAACAAACAAACAGATTCCACAAAGGGGATAAACTATCTGCGATGAAGGGTTGTTAATTTGATGATATAAGAAAACAGATTGGCAGCTCCCTGGATGACCCTATGAAATGTTCAAGTCAGAAGACTTCTGAGTTCAGGCTTTGCTTTCAAGAGCTTGCCTAACTTTTAACAGAACATGTAATGTTAGTAGTATTATCTGTGTTCCAATGAAACTCTCTTTGAACAAAGTTTTCTCCTTGGAAATTTTCTTTATGACCCACCAGGGCTTTTTTCAGTGCAGATGGGTATGAAGTTATTCTTTTCAGATCAGGGCAAACTGACCAGCTGCACCTCCCTAGGTGCATTTACTTCTTGCACTAATTAAAAATCGGTTACATCTTCACATTTGCCTTTACATTACACATAGGTGTTGTATTTTTTAATGTGTTTTGTTCACTGTGTAAACATAACCATTATGCCTTTCCTAAACATGTAGTCACCTCTTTTTTCCCCTGGAACATCTGTAATAGTTTCTGGAGTTGATGACTCTGAGATGTTTGCTACACCCTCTCAGCTAACACACGGAAATTGTCACATGATCTCTCCAAATTCATTAAAATGCAAACTGAAAGAGTCATGGAAATCAACTTCAATTATTCCAGTTTGGGCCAATTCTGCAAAGGGGTGAAGGGATCTATTTAATTTGCTCTAAAGAAGCATAGGAAAACACATATTTAGCTATGTTTTGGGGGGCAGAGTAATGAAGAGGTGAACAGTGCTAGCAAACTGTTGCAGTTGCTGTAGGAGTCTGTGCGTGTGTGACTACATCTTAGACTTTCTGTTAACAATTCATATGTCTCCTGAAATAACTTGACTTTTTAAAAAACTGATTATACATGATAACTAGGAAAGATAAAAATCACAGACTGGCAATCTATTATAACACAAAATCTTAAAATGTGAACATACAGATCTTTACAGGTTAAGGTGGTGAATTTCATCGATATCCATGGAGACCACCAATTTACATCAGTTGATCTGCCTGATGGAGTCTATAATCTTTTGCCAGTGTTGAACGAAAATGGTGTTAAATATAACAAAAAATACAGATTGGATGCCTCATATAGAAAGAGAATTTTAACATGATGGTCACAGTTGTAACTACAGTTATTGTCCTGTGTTCTCCTCTACAAATCCATCTGCTGTTTCTGACATTATAACTCAATTGGAAATCTTGCTGGGCAGGGCTCATATTTATACCTGTGAGCATATTTCTAGCCATATTTCATAGAATCATAGAATC
>NW_010228885.1:0-14594 GCF_000690775.1 Eurypyga helias
TGACTCGAGCAGAGGGGGGTAGGAAAGGAGAGGCCTGCGAGAGAGGGTTTTCTGCTCGCTGTTCATCATTTAATTCCCCCCTCCTCAGGACTTCACAATGAGAATGATCGAGAGCGTTGACTCCGTGGTCACCAGGTCCAGCGAAGACCTCTGGGCTGAAATCTGTTCGTGTCTTCCGCATCCCGACCAGAAGGATGCGAGCGAGGCTTTTACAGACTCCTTCATGGATTCCTACGCCGACGGAGGAAGCCAGAGCAGTGGATGGGATGGCTCGTCCCAAACAAATCCGAAGCCCTGGGCACCTCTGAATGATTCAGAGGTGTATTTAGCATCCCTAGGTGAGTGAGTGCCTGGTAAGGCTCCGATTTCTCTATTTGTTTAGGTGCCTGATGACAGCTGTGGCTCTGTTTATGGGGCTGAGGTGACAGCGCTCACAGCTCTGGTGTGCGTGATGTTTTGCAGCTAATTAGTAGAGCATCTGACTCATTTACTGCAAGTGCATTGGTGGATGTGAGAAGTGAGGTCATAGCTGCTTCAGCTACGCCACAGAAAGGAACAGTTTATCAAGTATAAACCAAAGAATTTGGTTTTTTTCTCCCAAAAATAGGTAGGGACGCTGCTGGTTTTTCTCTCGAGTACGTAGTTCCGCTGTAGTTGACTGGGGAGGGGAGATACATTCTGAACTTATTACAGACAGCCTCTGTGGTTTTGTGTTACCAGTATTTGTCCCATTCTTTTTATGGAGTCTTGGGAGATGGTTCTGAGTGGACAGAGCAAAGTGAAATTTCCCTCTGTGACCTGTTTCCTGGTTAGAGAGGAGGGGGACGGGTAAGGGAAAGAAAGCTCTGATGCTTTCCCAAATCATGCCCTACAAGAATCAGTATGACAGATCACACAGATTATCTTTGCACAGTTTCTTCTCATAATTCCTGCATAACCTATAAAGCCATAAATTGATTGTGAGCAGTGTGACAGCTGATAGAACCACTTGATACGAGGGGTGGTAAGGCTACCAGTACTGGAGCTAGCATCCTAGCACAGCTAAGCGCTGCTGTCTTTAAGGCTGTGGAATTTGTCACTATTTTATGTATTTCCTCCTCCCTTCAGAGGCCTCAACAGCGTTCAGCCCCAGGGCGGACGCTCCTGCTGCCCGTTAGGAGGAAGCTCTCCAGCAGTTGGACTGCTACTCCCTCCACTGGTAGCAAAATATTCCATCTTTATGGCTCTTTTTTTCCCCTTCCTTCCCTCCTGGGGAGTGATTTTTATCTCGGGTCAGTTTGTGACCGGGTTTGCAGAGCAACCACACACAGTTAGCTTGGCTTGCGTAGGAGGCCAGGAGGAATGGGTGGCAGAAGTGGCTTTTTTAGCTTTTGTTTCTCCTAGAGCTTCCATCTTGCCTTAGTCGCTAGTTTAGGCTAATTGTTTCACAGCACACTGAGCTCTTGGTATCAGATCAAGGGTGTCACAGTGAGACCTAGATCACTCTTCTGGTGTTAATTACTGCTGCAGTTCCAACCTGTTTGGAAAATGCCAGTGGCTTATTTTTTATAAGCAGGATTCAGCCTAGATCTGTGTCTGTTTTCTCACAGCCCTGATGAAAGCTTAACACTAGCACAAAGTTTCTTCTGTGTATTCTGGCTAAGTCAACAGAAATACGGACCTGTTCTAGGTTTGTACCTGGCCAGGATTAGCAATTGCAAGATCACAGCATCAGCCTGGCTGCATGTTTGGACAGACACGATAATTCAGGTGTTTGGAATTGCTAGGGCCGGCGACTTTCGGTGACAGCTCAATTCTGCAACACAAGGGAACCTCCAAGCAGCCCAACAGGCGAGCCACAGTGTTGTGAAGTAGCCCAATTCAACGCTTTTCAGTAAAAAGTGTGATTACAAGTCCATAGCTGGCCCAGTTGGAGGAGGAAAGCACTGTAGTGGGATTTTGTGACTGGAGGAATTAATGAAATTTGCTTTCTTGTAGCTTGGTGTATCGTAGTTGGATTACCCTGTGTCTGGTAGTAGGCACTTTTCATTGTCCCCCGGGGCCGAGAAACTCACAGTATCACATTGTTCTGAGATAGCTAACTAATAATCCTGCTGCTCTCGCATTTTTCCCCCCAGTTTGGGCATTATGTGGCTTCACACCACCATTAGCGCGATTCATATTCCATGTCAGTTTGTGTGGAGGTTGTGGGAACTCAGTGCCTGTGAGATCTGACCCTCCTGCCTGACTTCATGGAAACCGAGCAGTGAGAGCTATTGACACCCAAAGAATGGGCAGCTGAGTGGTTGCATAAACCTTCCCTTCAGAAGCATCACCTTGTGTACATACAAGAACCACAGTTGTGCAGGCTTGAAATACAGGGGAAAGATGACTTTTATAGTATGACTTAGTCTTGAGAAGTTAATTTAACTTTTTTGATACAGAAATCCAGACATTTCTTTTCTTCCCTTTCAGAGACGCATAATAAAGACTCTCCCCTTTGTCTCTCCACAGAGAAAAGACTGATGAGAATTAAAGGCTTGTCTCAAGAGGTGACTTCCAAGGATATGCTGCGCACACTCTCCCAGGCTAAGAAGGAGTGCTGGGACAGGTTCCTGCAGGAGAAGTTCGAGTCTGAATGTTACGTAGAGGGACGTGACTCCGAGGAGAGGTAATAAGTCGTGAGAAGGGATTAGTGCTGGCCGTGATGGCAGGCAGACCTGGTTTCTTGAAAACTGAAGTAAGGTTTTGTCAGGACCTGCCGTAGGGCCTTGTGAGAAAAATCACCTTGTCGTAACTCAGTAGGCTGCCACGGGCTTTCTGAAAAAGCTCGATGCTGACTGTTTGTGTCACACTAGAGAGCACACAGTGATCCCGTGGGTTGGAACTCGGTGCTGCTCCCTGATTTTGGCATCTCTCCGCCTGGGGCGATCCACCTTGTTGTAACTTGGTAAGGCTGCTATGGGCTTTCTGAAACAGCTTGATGCCAACTGTTTCTGTCACACTGGAGGGCACACAGCGATCCCGTGGGTTGGAACTCGGTGCTGCTCCCTGATTTTGGCATCTCTCCGCCTGGGGCGATCCAGAGTGGAATCGACTGGAACCTGCTCGATAATTTCCCTCTTCGCGCTGGGGTAGGGGAGGAATGGAGCGGAGGAGGGGATGTCTAATTTCTCGGGCTGTTTTTTTTAAGGCTTAACTTTAGAAATGAAGCCCAGGCCATTCCCTACATCTTCGAGAGGGCCCAGTTAAGCACTGCTGCAGACAAGTGGGATTTGGAGTTCTTGACAGGGTCAGTACTGGTCCCGAGATTAGATTTCCCAAGTGGCTCTCCCTTCCGTCCCTCTGACAAGCTGCTGCTCTCTCACCCACTACCCTTTTGCAGATGATGTGTGAATTAAGATGAGAGTCCTTTTCTTGAGCAGTCTCACATTTCCAATCACTTATAATGCTCTACACACTTCTCCTTTCCAAGCTGACATTTTTCATGATTGCTTCTTGCCCAAAAGCAGATTATTTTCTCCCTTGAAGAAAATCTACTTAAGCTAGTTTGGGAGTTTAAGTATGAAAAATAATCCATGTTTATAAGGAGTTTTTTGACTCTTTCTTTGACCCGTTAACTTCAATGTGATTTATATTTAAAACCAAGCTTTTGTATGTGCTCTTTCTACCCTGTTTTTAAAGGCTGAGGATGTTATTTGTGAAAGAATTTTTCTCCCTAGAATTTGAAGTTAGAGGTCACTCCCAAACGGTGCCGAAGTATTTGATTCTTGCCCACCGACATCATTAAACAGACCTCAACTTCTGAGCGCACAGACAATGTCGAGGACATTGCCAAGTGAAGTTCTGCTCCAGTGAAAGAGCAAGGGGAAGTTAATTCTGTTGTGGCTCAAAAGTTGAAGCTTGAATCCCACTTTGAGACGATGAGCATGCACACACATGCTTAAGGATGGGATAAAACTTTCAGGGTTATAGCCAGCGTTAAACAGGACGGGGGTAGATCTGTTCAGGTCGGACCGGTTATTGTGAGGTAGGCTGCCGGACAGGAACGCTGCCGGACAGGAACGTGGCAAGGATGGGTTTATAAAGGCGGATAGGATCCATAGTACGGCTAAAGGTGCAGAGCAGGCACGGATAAAACTTTCAGGGTTATAGCCAGCGTTAAACAGGACAGGGGTAGATCTGTTCAGGTCGGACCAGTTATTGCGAGGTAGGCTGCCGGACAGGAACGTGGCAAGGATGTGTTTATAAATGCGGATAGGATCCATAGTATGGCTAGCGTTCCAGAGTGTGCACACGCTGCCTCTTCCTTTAACCTTTTGGTGTTATTAGTGGTCACGTTTTCACACGTGCTTCTTGTTTTGGTTTTGTTCCCTTCCTTTCTCCCCCTCTATTTCCTAATCTCCATCACAATTAGGCAGCTGTGGGTTCTCTTTCTTGTTTTTTTTTAACACTAATTTTCTTTCTTCCAGCCCCAAAAGCTAGAAATGGAACTGTAGTCTTTGGCCACAGAGACAGACTAGTACTTCAGGGACGTAAAGGCTGATGGACCTGCTCAGGATTCTTTTCATTGAGACAAATTGGAGCATAAAGCTTTTCTAACCTTCGTTGGAAAAGCCCAACTACAGCAGAATGCCTTTTTAGAAGGAAAGATTCTGCTTGCTTCTCTGGCACACTGATGAGTCTTATGCTAGACCTTATCCGTGGCAACAGGAATACCTACAGAGGGGGGAAGAAATGCATATGGAGGATTTTCCTGGCACTTGTCTCATACCTTCCTGTCAGGCTTTGCTGCTCTCGTTTCACTTTGTGTCTCTGCTTTCCCTCAGCACGCTGGAACATCTAAAGCGATGGCTGCAACCAGATAAAGTGGCAGTCAGTACCGAGGAGGTGCAGTACCTCATCCCTCCAGAACCTCAGCCAGAGAAGCAGGAGACCAAGGAAGAACCTCCGGCTGCGGAGCAGTGAGATACCTCCAGCCGTGCCACGGAGCTGCCTTTTGTCTGAACCCTGGTGAAGCGGCATCCAGCAACAGTAATAACAGGAGGGGGGCAGCGGGGGCACAAAACTGCCAATTATCGGTCATTTAAATAACCCTCAACATAGAAAACACCCAGCTCTGGGCCTCCAGAGAGTGACTGTTGTTTGTTACGGACAAGCATGGAATGCCTGTGGCACAGTGCACGCTGAGCTGAAATCTTCCCGTGATCTTCTCCCGGCCTGTAGCAACCTATCATTCCAGTCTGAATGTGACTTGTCTGTAATCCATCAGGAGACGTATTCAACGAAAAAGCAGTTGTTCAGAAGCTTCAGAAAGCATAAGGGTCTAGAATAGAAGAGATAAAACCACAGTATCAGTTTTTCTTCCTGTCTTGTACCTTCTTTTAGTACTCACCTGGGCATTTCTCTTTCCTGCAATGCCCGCTGTGGTGTTTTCTGTAGAGCTGCACTGCTTCAGACCGAGGTGGCCCTGAGCTGTGCCTGCAGGAAGGCAGATACTTCTCACCTGCATGAATTCAGAGCCCTAAAGGAAGCTGTCACTGCAGTCATTAAATTGCAGGTGTCGTTGGCATCGGCACCATTTAACACCCTTCCCGTGTAATGTGTCCTCCTGCACTATCCCGCTGTCTTGCCAAGCTCTGTTATAGCATGGGCTGGAGAGGGGGTACGTTTTTTCCTCTTGCTGGTCACTTTGTACTTGTTCTCTACCCTTCAGCCCCTCAAAAGAGCGTCAGATGAGATTCTGTATGGGGAAACAAGCGATAACCGGGGGGCTACAGATAATGTGTTTTCACCACAGACTTGCACAGCGTGATCTTACTTCAAACATGTTGTAGTGCTTAGTTGTTTTTCATCCTGTTTAACTCCGCAGGGGGTCGTTTCCCATTACTAATCCAAGAATCTGTAATCCTGCTCGTGTCTGTGACGGTGCTTTGGCCTGTGCTTTCCGTCAGCACGGACACCGACGGTCGGTAGAGGGAAGCAGCGCACATCTCCTGGCAGGGTCGGGCAGGAATTGGAGGGATAGCTCTGGTAGTTTAGGAAAATACATTTTTCAATGAGCTGCTTTGTGCCTGCCTTGTTTCTTGCCTCTGTACGAGATAAATGGTGCTGTTACCTCACCCGCAGACAGATGGTACTCTGCTGCTTCAGCGTTGTGACTCGGTGTTTGTTCCCACAGCCAGCTTTATCAGTATAACCACTTAACGCCGCTCGCCGTTCCTAAAAGAGTCTCACTCCTCCGTTACAACATGCTTTTTTTTCCCCCCAAGACTTAAGAAATGCAGTGACTCACCTGGATGCAATGCTACAAGACTTGAGTCTCCTGTCTTGGTGGAGGGTGGGTTTGGCCATCTCTTAAAGACCCCCAGCTGCCTCTAGAACGAAGTCCGCCTTCCCGTACGGGTACCGCGCTGTAACTCTCCCTGATGTCGAGCTGTAACAGGGATGCTTCTGAGCATTTACCGGAAATGCTGTCTAGGAGGAGAGACAGATGCAACCTCTGTACCAAGGCAGTTTTGTAGCCAATATGTTTCCTTCTTGCTGTGAGCAGGGACCGCAAAGATGCTTTATAGTCTATTCCCATCAAAGCTGTCCAAGAAAAACACATTCAGAATAACTGCACCAAAACACTTGGAGTTCAGGTCCACATTCCCTCTGTTTCCTCCAGAGGGGAAACCTCTGAGGAAGCAGCTCTCACCTCAGGTGCAGAAGCCCAGGGAAAGGCTTTGGGGAAGAATTGTCCAAATACAGAACTAGCCGAGGCCTTTGATTCTGCACTGACGCAGCAGCACGGTGTACGCCGGTCCTTTGCTGCTCACTTAGGTACATCCACCTGTACCGATGAGTGAGAAGGGTCATTGATGGGTCCAGAATACCGGCTGCCGGGTGCCTGCTTGTGTGGGAGGATCTGGTTAAACACAGCAGGGAAGACCCTTCTGCATTAGTAAAGCACGCTTTGCCAGCATGGCAAGGAGCAAATCCTGCTGCTGTGCCTGGGGAGCGGGCGCTGATCCTTTTCCTCCCGTCCAGGGGCTTTCAGTCCAACACCCACTGACCGCAATAGATCAGTCCCAGGCAGGATGGAGGGCAGCAGGTCAAACAACAGCGCTGTGGTGGAGGAGAACCAGTTCCAACAGGGAGTCTCCAGCTCCAAGGGCTGTGCCCGCTCTGGGCAGCGCCGTGTCCGTGTTGTCAAAGGGTCAGTTGGCCAACTCACCGACCCACCAACGAATGAACAAAACAAATGAGCTACAGCCCCCCAGCCCCATACGCTGAGTGTGACACCCCCAGCAGTCAGTCTGGGTTGGCCGGCCGAACCGTGTATCATCCATCCCTGTCCCCATCCCCCCCAACTCCTTGTAGTGAGAAAGCTGGGAACCGGGGCAGGATCAGGAGCTGGGAAAGACCTTGAATTGGTGCCAACACCCCCCCATGATCAGGTCTGTTCTCAGGCAAACCCAAACCAGCCTCACACCGGCTGTGAGGGAAGTTAACTCTCTCCTGACCAAAACCAGCACAGCGAGAAAGTGGAGTGAGCCAGGAGAGCGGGGCGTGGGTTTGCTCAGTGGTCAGGCTGGGCAGGAGTTGGGAAGAAATGCCAGACTTCTCTGTTGGCTGTTGATGGGGAATGTCAGCACGAGGCAGTAAATTAGGTCCTGAAGCACTGCAGCAGCATCTTTTCTGCAGAGAGTGACACGCGCCAAGCCCCTGCAGGCTCCGTGCCACTGGAGCCTGCCTTCGGACCGAGCCACGGATCCAGACCTCTCCCTCTGCGGACTCGCTCCGAAGGCTGGCTGCCTGGGGCTAACCCAGCTGGGGTGTGAACAGCAGGACAGAGTCGGGATCCACCCGCTTAAGAGCAAACAAAGGAATTGTAAAAAGCTATTTTATAAGCACACAAGCTATTTCTTAGTCTAGTTTTAACCTAACCACACTTTTACTGTACGGAAACATCGCTCAAGTCATCTAACCCTGTGGTGCCCAAGGAAAGGGAGAACATCCAGGGAAGGCACTGCAGCAGAGATGTCCAGAACGGCGAGCTGGGAGCTTCCCAGTTCACCCTTTGGACACTGACCCAGGGGAAATCAGGCTTGGGGTGGGTCTGTACCTCAACCACCATTAGGACAGCAAAACCTCCTTCCCTTAAGACCCTCAAGACCTTCTTACAACATCCCCTAAGCCACGACCACGTGAAGCAGCGCGACGTGCCCGTGCAGCGCTGCGGCACTTGGCGACGCCACACGCGGTTTCACCAGCACGGACGGCCAAGCTGTTACTGGTTTACTCTAGGACAAACGGCTGTTTAGCTCCTGTCAGTCAAACCAGCTCTCACTGGTACAAGCTGCATTTCCACGAAGGATTATTATTTTTCTTCTTGCTTACGCAGCAACACCGACCTTCCGACATGTGGGAATGATTTAACGCTGGGAGACATGCCAACCCGCACAAGATGAGCCGTTGGTATAGCGACGGGGAAACAGCAAACTGTCAGTAGGTGCAGAGGGGTCCCCAGCTGCAGCGTCCGAAAGCATCGTGTCCAGGCCGTTAGCACAAGGACCCGCTGTCAGACAGGGGAGGCGATTTGTCTGTGCGAGAAACCAGCAATCACAGGAGAATCACAGACTGGTTTGGGTTGGGAGGGACCTCAAATCCCCACCAGTCCCCCCCCCTGCCATGGGCAGGGACATCTTCCATAGCCCAGGGTGCTCCAAGCCTCATCCAGCCTGGCCTTGGACACTCCCAGGGATGGGGCATCCACAGCTTCTCTGGGAACCTGTCCCAGTGCTCCCACCCTCTGCGGGAAGAATTCCTTCCTGATATCTAATCTAAAGCTCCCTGCTTTCATTTTAAACCCGTTACCCCTTGTCCTGTCACTACAGACCCTTCTAAAAAGTCCCCCCCAGGCACTGGAAGGCTGCAGTAATGTCTCCCCGGAGCTTCCCTTCTCCAGGCTGAACCCCCCAACTCCCCCAGCCTGTCCCCAGGGCAGAGGGGCTCCAGCCCTCAGAGCATCTCCGGGGCCTCCTCTGGACTCACTCCAACCGGTCGATATCCTTGTGATGTTGGGGGCTCCACAGCTGGATGCAGCACTCCAGGGGGGGTCTCACAAGAGCAGAGTAGAGGGGCAGAATCCCCTCCCTCACCCCCCTGGCCACACTTCTCCTGAGCCCAGGATACGTAATGTTCACCCCACTCCCATTTGTGCCTTTAAAGGGAATAATTCACCCTTTGCTCTGCACGAAACAGCATTTCTCTGCTCCCAGAAACTTCCTGGTGAGACAGCTCGCACGGTTCTGTAACACATCACCATCATCGAGCTGCCAGTCGTTTGTTTTCAAGATGGGGCAGAAGAGAGGGAAACCTAAGCCGACCCCACAGCTGCCCCGTGGGGGCAACACAAGAGCCATTTCTGCAGGTATTCCTGGCCCAAACGATGGCCGGGCGAAGGGAGCACGTCAGGCAGCAGGGAGAGGCGTGGGAGGAGGAAAAGGAGACTGGGAAACCCTGCCCCAAAGCACCTTTTTGGTGATGGCAGCACCTAAACCAGTGAGTGCCTGAGGAAAAAGAAATAATCAGGCAGTGGGCTGAGGCTGCTCTGTGTCTCGGTGGAATGTAATCGGCTCAGCCCACCGCTGGGATTCGCACGAATGCGTGGGAAAAGGAGCACGGGCAGCTGCCTCCAGCGGCACGACCCACATGCCAAGATTGGCTCCGCTTGCCCGTGCTTGACTTGCCGGCTTTCCCAAGAACTCCCACCCCTCCCCGGCTCTCCCAAGAACTCCCACCCACCCGGACAGGGAAGGAAAAATAAAGGTGGCTCACCGTGTACCGGGACTGAGGAAGCCAAGCCGACTCAGGCGGGAGCTGGCAGCGCCGTCCAGCGCTGCAGGGAATATTCCATCCTGCTTTTTAATTGACAGGCTCTCCAGGATCTCAGGTTGGGAAAAGCTGCAACCCGCTGCGGGAGGAAGGTCAGGGCTGCGATGGCCATCTTGCAGGAAAGGTGACGGACACTGACATTTTCAGGAGTGGCTTCGGGGGGTCCCGCTCCGGTCGCTCTCTGGAGGGGTCTTGTGCGTGCCGGAACCTGCGGTTATTTCTAAAAGCCAGTGTGGTGACCAGTACGCCAAGGATAAAAATCACAGCAAATCGATTCCCAGTCGTCATCTCCGCGGGATAGGATGGACACCGGGATGTCACACAGGTGCCTCAAGCACTGATGCTTCAAGAAGCATCGCCAGCCGGGGCTGCAGCTTTCCAGTCCATCACTTGTGTCCCTTCGGAGACAGGAACTCCTGCTGTGGAGCAACGCAAGCTTTGGAATAGGAGTGACACCCTGCAGGGTCTCTGGAAGTCGCAGGGATTAGGCCAGGAAAGGCTCTTGCAGGATAAGCACGTGCAGAGGGAAAAAGCTCCCAGCATCGCCCTGTCTGTGGTGTATCCGGACCCGGATGAAGCTGACTTGGGGTGGACACACTCAGCCCCGGCCACCCAGCGATTCACTATTCTACTGTCATGTTCCAACCCCATCTCTCGTCTCAAGTGATCTTTTTGGAGCCTTCTGCTTTCCTTATCAGCTTGTTCTGCTGCTTAAAATTAATGGCAGCTCCCGGCCAGGCTGTGTCAGGGAGACAAAGATGATTTGCTTCCTGCGGATTACTTGGCGGGGATGAGTGCTTTAACAACACAGACCCACATCCATCAGATTCGTGGGAGAAACTGTTAACTTCTCTCAAAAGCCATAATTTCGCAGAACTTCTAGGGTAGGTCTGACAATTTCTATTCCTCTTACCCCCATAAAATTCCAGCTGATCATGATTAGTTTTAATTTTCCCCTATTTAAGTAAGATATGAAGGAAAAAGATGAAAAGATCCTACCTGTGGAATCTGAGGCTGCTGAGGCAAACGGAGCTGATGGGCAACCACCTGCTTTGGATCTGGCAGCCACATTAAATAACAAGCGACCCTGTTACTACAAGCTCCCCTATTTGTTAGGGGGCACACCGTAATTAATACATCTGACTTCCCAGTGATGCCTGTGGAGAAGCAAAATTTGTTTTTCCTTCCAGAGGAGAATGAAAAATGTGAAAAGATAAAACTTACAAAGCCCAAATCTTTTCCCGAGGGGCAATAACCGCTCCAAAGTGGTTTCACGCCAGCGTCTTTCCGGATAGCTGAGGGCTTGAAGATTGCACCATCTGCCCTGACACTTCTAAGGGTAGTTTAGCTGAAAGATGGGGTTGGTGGTTGAGGGAAAGCGGCTGCTGCTTTTTATCAGGACAAACTGCAAACCCAGAGTGGATTTCTAGATGCTTGTTGCCCTCCCAGTGACTTTGTAATCCGCTGCCCTACTGTAAGTGGCCAAAAACTGGGGAATCCAGCTGGAATGCAGGGAGGCTTGTCCCACCTTCCCCGTGCACTTCCAAGTATTTTCAGCTTTGTTTTCACTCAATCTGCTTTGGGATCCAAGATAACCCCTTCCCTCTACAGCTGGGACTATGCTCGAAGTCCTACCCTCCCAGAAACCATAAACACAAATCCCTGCCCACCTTTTCCTGCCATTCCTTGAGGCAAGTCGAAGGCTCTTCAATCTGTGAAGTCACAAAAATCACATTAGAATCCTGATAACCGCATGCCAGGTTTGCTACTGGGGCTGGCCAGAATCGCTCCCTGAGAGAGCCGGGGGCAGCCGGTCCATGCTCGCCTAACGAATAGCCTCCTGGCTTGTTTTGGAGCCTTTGGCCCAGGAAAGAAGAGGTTTTCCATAGCTTAATTGCCATGGGCTCCCTCCACTCCGAAAAACAAGCCCAAGGGCACAAAGCCTTTAATCGGTGTCCATCTGCTCTACCTTAACGCCAGCCCATCGCTCAGGTCAACAGGGTAATTAGCCCCAGGTTTAATTTCAGCTCTCGTTACCTCCAAGCTTGTCATAACACTCACATAACATAATGGGAAACAAAGTAATTACTGTCATCGCTGGACACCGATGTTATTGTTTCCCACTCAAATCTTGTTCGGAGTCGTTACATTATTAACTTCATCTCGCTGCTGGAATCAGTATGGAAGTAACACTTGTTCCTCTGGTTAATCCCACGAAGCGACAGCGTTACAGTAATAAATGCCCAATTAAGACTAATTCCTCCCAAGCCCCTGTTCCCGAAGTCTTCATCTGCCTCTCAATCGATCACAAGGCAATCCACCGGTTTGAAACAAGCTGGAAATCATTCCCAAAAGGGGAAAAGTTCAGCGTGGAAGAAGCACCTCAGATAGCAGAGGTCGGAAGAAAAGGTGGCCCAAGGGGTGGGAGAGAGGATGGAGAAGCCGCAGCTCATGCCGAGTGGACACTGCAGCAGGAAAGACACGACCTGTGACCAGCAGCGCTTGCCCAAGTCACCAGATTCATGTTTTCTGACCCTGCACCGCGTCTCCCGAGAGAAGCCCCAGCACCGCCGCTCGCCCCTTGACGGCTCTATCTGCTACGAGCCGCATCCCTGCACCCACGGCCACCTTCAGCCAGCTGCACCGTGGGGAGGCAAAGCCCCAGCTCAGAGACACGTCTGAGAGGGATGGGGAAAGGCTCTAAGCAGCTTCAAGCCAAAAAAGGAATCCCCTTGTGCAGCCTCTGCCCACTAAACGCACCATTTCGGCAGAAAACGAACAACATCCCAGCGCGTTGCCCTCGGTCAGTGCCAGGCGAGGAAGGGGACGTGCCACCTCTGCTGTGGCATGACAGCTTGGGAGCGTCCCCCCGCAGAAAAGTCCCACATGTGGGCAATGCCACGAGCACACTCGTGTGACCGCAGAGCCGCTAAGGAGGCTGCTGGGAAAGAGATCCAGGTTTTCCCCCCGGCCCCACACCCCCAGCTCACCTTCAGGCGGGCGGTCAGTGCCAGGCGAGGAAGGGGACGTGCCACCTCTGCTGTGGCATGACAGCTTGGGAGCGTCCCCCCGCAGAAAAGTCCCACATGTGGGCAATGCCACGAGCACACTCGTGTGACCGCAGAGCCGCTAAGGAGGCTGCTGGGAAAGAGATCCAGGTTTTCCCCCCGGCCCCACACCCCCAGCTCACCTTCAGGCGGGTGTCCCGGGGGAAGGACAGGCGAATCAGCAGCTCCAGCATCCAGCACGTTCATTTTTGGGTGACCTCTTCACGCTCTCTGCCCCGTACATGGTGCAGGATCGGCGTCACCGAGCTCTTCCACAGGAACAAGCTGTAACACCACGGAGCTGGAAGCCCCCTCGCTGCCAAAGGGGGCTCATCCCTCTCCCAACAAGCAGAACAAAGCTGATTTGGGGTTTTTCCCCAGTTTCTGTGAAGCACTTAAACCACTATTTCTAGGTTTAAGCCAATTGCTCCAGCTCCACCAGCCTCCTGAGCTCTGCAGAGACCAGAGCAAGAGGACTGACTGAGTAAATGAGCCCCTGCAGAAGGGCCTGCACTCCCTTTTGTAGCTAATTGGGGAATTAATTCCACCTCCTGCAACACCTTTGGCGGCTGGGGCAGAGCCAAGCCCTGAGCCGGGCTGCCCCAGCACCTCTGCTGGGTTCCAGCAGTGTTTTAGCAGCGCGATCGCCCGGGCGTTGTCAGACCTTAAACCTGGTTTAAGGACCTGCTGCTACGGGCATGGAAAACCTCGTCTGAAAAGGAGAAAGCTCCTTAAAACAGCTCCAAGCACCCTCTGAGGCTCTGCCCCTACAGCTAACCCCAGCTGAACTGGGTATAGCACATCCCTCAGCCGCACGCTGGAGGGAGAAAGATTTGGTGACTTCAGCCACATGCGGGTCACGCTTGCCCTAAATCCAAAAATACCCTGTTGTTGTTGTTGTTGTGAAAAACCCTGTCGAACGCGGCTGGATGATGTCGGGGCTGGAGGTGTCCTGAGCCCGTACATCCCGCTCTCTTCAGAACGGAGACTCACGACCCGGAGGGAGCGAAATGGGTGGAAATCAATAAAACCCGCGCAGCTGCCATTTCAAACCCCGGCAGCTTCGGCCAGCGCGCGGAGAGGCCGGGTTTATTTGGGATTAAAGACACATTATTTGTAAACACACGGAGTGGGGAACAGTCAAGAAATAAAAAGCTGATCCTGATTCTTGCCTGTCTCTAAACACTCAACGGGCACTGCAGAGGCTTTGTCAAGTGTCTCTGCAAAGAGCGTTCTAGTGCTGCCGCTCTTAAAAATGTCAATATTGACGTTACCTGGAGGGTAGAGGCCTGGTGATTGAAAAGGTCGCGTCTTTCTGGGGTGCCGCCGTGGCGAGCCGGCAAGCGCCGAGGTTCTGGAGTGCGTCTGCGGTGGAAGTTGACTCGAGGTATTCCTGGAAAACGGGTGAAGCTGGTGGTTTGGTGGAGGGAGAGCTGGTCGCATGACGGCTGGCCCTGGCTCTCCTTCGATTTGGGGCAATTCTGCTTAATTTTCCATCGGCGGGAAGCGGGGCTGGGGATGGGCCGGATGCGGGGGCACCCAGCACCTTTTGGGTGGGTGGTACCAGCGCTGCTCCAGGCAGGCAGAACCCTGGCCTGGCTCGGCTGCTGCTTCTCCCCCAGGAAGAAAATGCAAAATGGTATTTTTACGCCCCATCCCATGGCCGCTGGCTGATGCCGTTCCCCA
>NW_010228886.1:0-27077 GCF_000690775.1 Eurypyga helias
ATCCATGTCACCGACATGTAAAATAAAACCACAACAGTGTACTGACCTGGATATCTAAGCTCTTCCTGCTCTTCTAGGTGAAATCAGGGTGGCTTTTGTGCTGTATAACAACCTGGGCACCTATCTCTCCACGGAGAACGCCAGCATGAAGTTGGGAACAGAAGCAATGTCGACTAATCACTCCGTCATTGTCAACTCCCCTGTCATCACGGCAGCAATAAACAAAGAGTTCAGCAATAAGGTTTACCTGGCCGATCCCGTGGTGTTTACTGTCAAGCACATCAAGGTGAGGGAGTTTGAAAAGCACTTCTTTATTTTTCTTTTTCAATCTCTAAAACAAAGTGATGCAAAAGTTGGCTGATGTGAGGCCCCCAGCAGCCCTTGATTAAATTTTGAGTTATACATTTGTTCCTTTGCACTTTGGGTTATTTATGGGGAATGTCTCTTCTATGTCGCATTAATAAAAGTAAAGAAAGTCTCCTTTGAGCTGATGCCCATTGCTCAGTTGCTGACACACGTCATTCTGTAATTAAAAACTACCAATATATTAGAATAGACCATAATATTATTTTATCATGGTGGCAGGGGATATTAGAGGAAAGTGGAATTACAGTGAAAGAGGACAGCTAGTCCTCCAGTTAGCCAAGCACAGTCATTGCAAAAGTTGATTGCTTAAAGCAATTAATTTCTCTGCTCTGCAATGCAAATGAAGCAATCTGATTTTGAGGAGTTGGTTTTGCTCTATGGCTGAAATTAATCAAGAACAAAGAACTAAGTTAGCTTTATCAAAGAGAGCAGCAACAATATAACTTTCTCTGGTATCGGCAAGTAACGCTTGACATATAAACCTCTGCTGATTGTTTGTCCAAAATTAAAAGGGTGAGAGTTACAACATGCCTCTGGGGGGAAAAAAAATATAGTGCATTTAGAAATCTCTGAAACCCTTTCATTTTTACTGCATTTATTCATTTCTTCCCCACAGCAGTCAGAAGAAAATTTCAATCCAAACTGTTCGTTCTGGAGCTATACAAAGCGTACAATGACAGGGTATTGGTCCACCCAGGGATGTCGCCTCCTGACAACTAACAAGACACACACCACATGCTCCTGCAATCACCTAACCAACTTTGCAGTCCTGATGGCACACGTGGAAGTTAAGGTAGGCATTGCGGATTCACCGGCTGCCAAGGAACTGGGCAGGAAAAGTGGCCAATGTAACACCATTCTGTTACTGCAAATGGAGCTGAGCAGGGAAATTGCTGTGTGACAGTAACTCTGACGGGATAGACCATCTGGTGTAAATCTTCCTTCTGCTATATGGTGAGACAGGAGATAGTCACACTGATGCGAAGCCTGTTGAGCTCCTGGCATGGGCAGCTCAGAGCTGAGGATGACAACTGAGCAGAATTAGCTGTTGCCACTTCCGTTGCTTACCAGTGCAGAACATCTCTGCCCCTGTACTCTGCTCTGGTGAGACCCCACCTGGAGTGCTGCGTCCAGCTGTGGAGCCCTCAATATCAGAAGGATACAGACCACTTGGAGCAAGTCCAGAGGAGGCCACAAAGATGCTCAGAGGGCTGGAGCACCTCTGCTATGACAAAAGGCTGCAAGAATTGGGCTTGTTCAGCCTGGAGAAGAGGAGGCTCCGAGGAGACCTCATTGCAGCTTTCCAGTATCTGAAGGGGGCCTACAAGGGTGCTGGGAGAGGCCTTTTTACAAGAGCCTGTAGTGACAGGACAAGGGGTAATGGGGACAAATTGAAAACAGGGAGGTTTAGATTAGATATTAGGAAGAAATTCTTCACAGAGAGGGTGGTGAGGCACTGGGACAGGTTGCCCAGAGATGTTGTGGATGCCCTATCCCTGGATGTCTTCAAGGCCAGGCTGGATGTGGCTTTGAGCAACCTGGTCTAGTGGAAGGTGTCCCTGCCCATGGCAGGGGGGTTGGAACTGGATGGTCTTTAAGGTCCCTTCCAACCCAAACCATTCTATGATTCTATGATCTCCTGGCTGGGTCCTTGCTCGTGGGGGTCCTCACTGTGCCACCAGCGAGCGTGGTGGGTGGTGGGGCAGAAGCACGCAGAGCCTGCCCCATGAGGTGCAGATTGTGTGCGCTGCACGTGTGTGCGAGATCCACGTGTGGAGCCAAAAGTGTCTTCCAGCTTCCAGAGAGGAGAAAAAGACACATTCACTGCATCTCACTATCTGACAGTGAAAAAAGGAAAGGGACACATGAAAGGGAAGCTCGTTACACCATCCTGCACAGACACCTACCCGAGGTCAGTGCATCATCAGCTAGTTCCCTTGCCTGCATTTAGGTCCATGGTGTAATTCATCCCCACTGGAGCTAAAGACGTTACTCCTGAAGGTTTCTCATGGGGAATCTGGGGAGTGAAGTGCACATTTGGGATTTTATTCGAGAACAGGAGAATGGTTGAGATGGTCCTGCATTTTCTGAGCTGTCTTGACTGTCTTTGGTTGAGAACAGTCTCAGCTGCTACAGGAAGAAGAGGAGAAGGTCCTGATGCCCAGAAGATTTTAACCTAGTGATGTTCTGTCTTACGGCATCTCTGTTTCATGTGCCTGGCACTGCAGCAGAATTCATGGCTCTGAGATGGGTATGGATCTGGCACTTTCCAGGCAGGCAGAACGTTTCAGAGCCCCATCCGTGGCTGCATAACCACACAAGCTATTATGTTTTTAAAAGACCTTTTCTCAAATAGTCTTCCAGTGTCACTCCTTTGTATATTTTTGTTCCACTTGATAATCTGAAGAGGAATGTGAAGAGCCACAATAAAAATATATTTTAAACCACCGTCATGCATAACTAGAGCTCTGCAAAAAGTAGAGAAATGGGATCCTGGCAGCACATTTGCTACAACAGCAGGGTCCAGCTGAGGGGGGCAGGATAGATCTGCTGCTGCTGCTGTTGCAGGATGATGTATCTGTTGTATTCTGCAGGAGTCACTACTGGTCTGGGAGATATGCCATTAAATAGCTGTGGCATTGTCCTGGGAGATGTCTGAAGAAATGGCCTATTCAGAGCACATGTTTACAGGTTCACAGCATTCTGCAGCTCAAGTCTGTTTGTGCCAGTTTCCCACAGCTGTTTGAATTTTCAAAAGAAATGTGTGTTTGGCTTGTTCTTACCTGCCTGGAGTTAACAGATATACCTGAGTCACTCGAGTCAGAGGTTGCACGTGGGAAATGCAGATAGCGCTCCACTCCACTGATGTGAATGAAGGCAGTCCCTGTTGCATGGCACAGATACAGGCTAGCACTGAACGAGCCTCTTCCCAAAATGCAAGTAGGTCAGACTTGCCTGCATGGCATTTCACCCAAACCCCATTAGACTCATAGCGCTGGTCTTATCTCATCTTGCAGAAAGAGAATGTGAGACCCCTGCTTGCCCATGCTCAGCCAACGGGTTGGAAAAAGCTGCAGCTGGAAGCTTCTCGAGCTCCCAAGCCAGTGTGCTATTAGCCGGTGGGTGTTTCTGGGTGTTAACAGGTGACCTCAAGACTTTCAGGTCATGTTTTACCATTTGGCTGCAGCCAGAGTGTCACTGCTGTAAAAGCCAAATTGGCTCCACTGTGTTGACTCTGATGGAACTGGACAGCTTCCTGGCATGTCCGCTTTAGCGATGATCCCAGCCCGAGGGCGAGGGCAGGTGCGTGCCCTGCAAACATCTGCAGCTCTTCCCTCCAGCTCTATCACTCTGCAATTCCCGGCAGCACCAGCCCTCTCCGGTCTGACGGTGAAGCTGGCCGTGTGGCTCTTGGCCGAGCTGGGAGGTGGCTTGTGTGACGTTCCTTATGCGATGAGTTGTTTTTAACGTTTTGGCAGCAGAGTATCTCCTGGTTTGGAAAGATGGAGGTTTAAAACTCAATGGGGGTTGTTGTCATTCACTGACTTGCACTCATCTCGTTGGCATGCTCTTTGTTGTCTTGTACAAACAGCCATTCCTTGCCTCAAAACCTTTTAGTCTTCCTGGAGGTAGAACAATCCTTGGGGAAATGATATTGCGTGGTTGTGCAGGACCTCTTACGGCAGCGTTCTGGCCGGTGATGAGGATCCTTGAAGAGGACTGACACGCACACAATAATGAATAATACTCTGGGAGTTTTGCAATAGAAACAATTTTCTCCTGTAATTGAGATTTATAGTTTACGGACTTCAGCTTGTTGGATTTTTGGATCTGTAGGGAGCATCGTTTGGTGTAATGAGTATCCACAGCCCCTTGCCTAATGAGACTGAACACTGGGCATCATGGGGAGCAGACATCGGATTCCTGCTCCTTAATCAAAAGCCAGCGCCAATTTGACAAGTGTCACTTCTGGTCACGAATGATCTCCCTCCCTGGTAGCATGGCGAAGGAGTGTGTTTTCCGGAGGAGACCTCGGTGGCTGCTCTGCGAGTTACGGGCTGGGATTTAATTATTAGTAGAGTGTATGTGGCAAGGTGGAGCTGGAAGGTAGCGCCCCTGAGGAGGTGATTGATGGCCGTCTGGCTCTCCAGCGTGAAACAGCAATATGTCTTTGTCCAAAGGGGCAGAAAATGACATTGGCTGACCACGGTGGCAGGGATTTATTGGTGTGCTTCAAGAGCAGAAGTTGTTGGAATCAATTCTAGTCTTAATAGGACAGTTCATAATTAAGAGGAGGAGATTTTAATTTAAAGATGCTTTCTGCCTGTTAAAAGATTAGTTGGGCCTGGAGTTTCTCCTGCACCTTTACTTCACTGGGGTCAATAACAGTGCCCAAGACCAAGAGCCTGCTGTGCACAGGGGCAGGATGCATAGCTGTGGGAAGAGCGATGGACCCACACCCACAGGTACCCCTCCAGCTGCTGTCAGAGCCCCAGTTTCACGGGAAGGGGACAGCGGGACCGTAATGACCTGTGAGCTGGACCTCGCTGATGCCTCATCCTGGCAAGGGATGTCTATACAGAACTGCAGCGTTCGTTACCCTTTTGGACAGTTTACCAGGAAGACTGTTTTCATCAGCTAAGAAGTTTGTATGGGCTGTGTTATGGGAAAATTATTACAGTCTTGTAGTTATTTTGTTATATGTTTAACATAGATGAGATCTATGTTAAATACCTATTTTAAAATTGGTAGGATATTTATTATGACCCTTAAATACCATAAAAACATGGTGGGTCCCATGCCATGGGTCAAAGCCCATAGCTAAATAAGCCATTCCACTCATGTAATTGCTGCAGAATTATTCAAAATTTACAAGCTGTTTTTCGTATAAGCTTGCGCTTTGCATCATATTAATTATAGCAGATGCATCTTAAATGTACCATGGGAAAAATATGCAGCCAGAAAACAAGTTCAGAGCTGGTGGGAAAATGCAATTAAAAAAAAAAAAAAAAAAACCACCAGCCAAAACAGAAAAAGCAAAGGTACCTCAGGGTAGATAAATGTTGCTTATCAGTAGGTAGTGAATGCCAGAGCTTACTCTTCTTTTAAAAATAAATAAATAAAAGAAAGAGAAAGGGAGGTGGGAAGAAAGGTATTTTAACTGTAGCAATTAATCAGAAGCTTTCAGATGTTATTCTATACCGCAAACATGTTACACCATGCTAATTATTTAGGGAATGGAAGCATAAGGCAAGCTAAGGAGAGAAAGGAATAAAAATATATGAAGTCTAAATGGAATGCAGTGGTCCATTGCCTGAAGCAATACAGCCATTTCTGATATAAAGAGCAAGCAGAAGTTATTGCGGTGCTGGCTTATCCATATATTAGCACTTGTGGGATTGAACAGCAGTGAATGAAAGCAGAAGTGGGTGCAGGGTTGCAAAAACACCCTATTAAATTATTGAAACCTCTGTGTAATGGATTTTGCAAGACAAATCATTGTGTGCCATCAAAGGGGTTAATTCTCAAAAATAATCAGGTTTTAAAATTGAAAATACAGCAGTATTTGAGCTTGTGTTAGGAACAGAAATCTGTGGCTTCGATGAACTCCAAGAGTAAGGAGTTGTAAACAGCATGTTTGGTTATACCTTGGGTTGAATACACCCATTAGGTCAAGTAATCTGTGCCTGTGGGGTCAGTTCAGAGCTGTACCTGGTAGCAGTCCTTGAGATTTTTGTGTAGGTGGGTAGTAAGTCACTCCAGAGAGTTTCCCGAGTTCCTCACCCTCAGTCTGAGACGCGTTGAGCCCTAGTTGTGTCTTGTTTCTAGTTCTGACGGGTTAGACATCTTGCTGGTCCTTGTCTGTGCGTTCCCCAAAGCCTTGACCCGGATCTTCTCAGGCAGCGACATTTGGGTGTCCAACCTGCAAAAACCTAGAGCTTGACTTCAGAAAGACGTACTCCAAGCCCTCGAATTTGCAGTTTCTTAGCTCAGCACTTAGAAATGTGAGCACACAGCAGTTTATTAGCCACAGCTTGCCTTCCCCCGGTCCAACAGAATCATAGAATCACAGAATGGTTTGGGTTGAAAGGGACCTTAAAGATCATCTAGTTCTAACCTCCCTGCCATGGGCAGGGACACCTTCCACTAGACCAGGTTGCTCCAAGCCTCATCCAGCCTAACCTTGAAGACATCCAGGGATGGGACATCCACAACATCTCTGGGCAACCTGTTCCAGTAACCTGTTTGCTCAGCATCACCCTTCTTGACTCAGAGCCTAGGGACAGCATCACCCCCCAGGGTTTCCTTGTCCTAAAATACGCAATTCAAGTACCTCCCGTTGGCAAGCACTAAGCCTTGTCCTGTGTCTTGCTACCCCCTTCCTTTCTGGCTGAGAGCAGGGGGAGTGTGAAGCCAAGGTGAAGGTAGTGGCCATGGTATGGTGGAGATGCTTTGAGTAAGCAAAGCAGCGCTGCTTTACTAAATCCAGCCCACGCGGGAGCGCAGGACGATGGATGCAATGATTGTTGCATTTTGGGGAGAAGTTTGTGGGAAAGGAGTTCTGTTAGGAGGCCTTTGTCTTGCCAAGGAAGGCAGAGGAGGAGGAAGATGGTCGGTGTATCTTGTGCAGAAGGTGAAGGCAGCTTTGAGGACTAAGGCAAGGAGAGTAAAGGTGGCTCAACTGCCTTGCAGGACTGCTCTGGGATCTGAGCCTTATTTTAAACGGCCATAGTCAGAAGACACTGATGTTGCACATGGGCTTCAGGTGGGAATTAAGCTCTTTGTTCCTGGGTTAGGACCGGATGGTGACTCTGAGGGCATTGCCTTGGCAGAGCATGGAGGTGATATACACCCATTCTGTGGGTGCTGTGTCCACTGCGGAGCAGAGCTGCCTGCCTCCCTCGGTGTATCCTGGGGGAAAAAGGAGAGGATGGGTGCTAAAGCAGTGTGATCCCCCCAGCACATATCCCCCTTGGCCACAGAGATGGGAAACTTCCCCTGGAAACCTCTCATGCCTGCATAGCCACAGCAGGGGATGCCTTTAGCCAGCCCAGACGCGCTGCAGGAGCCCGGGGGGTTCCTCCCAGCCCATATAGCCCAGCTGATGCTTTTGGCACATCGACAAAACCATTTGTTTCTTAAGTAGCCCTTTGCACTTACCCACGGAGCATTACAGCTGGTTGTAGCAGTAATCCCTCCTCAACACCAGCAATGGGGGAAGAAGGGCAGAGGGAGACCGCACAGCCCCAGATAGCTACATCAGCATCGGGTTCAGAGCTGTCCCACTTGGGTCTCTGCCCAGCCCAGCACACTGCCAGCTCCCACCAAGCACCGAGCGGTCATATCTGAGCCACTCAGTGACACTCTGCTTTTATTTACTGCTTGCTTATTCCTCCACTCCCAAACATATTACTCTTTCCGTTCCTGGAGGGACAGATTAGGCAAAGGAATGTGTCCTTTGCTGCTGGCAGCTCGGTTTGGCTGCTGTTTTCTTCTACTGATGTTTTTAATAAGGAAGGAAATGGCTGTTCATCTCAGGGAGAGCCATTCTGTCATAAGCTGACATTCCCTGGAATTTGTTTTTATTAGCTCAGCTCTGGTGTACAGGCACTGCCAGAACTGCTCATTGATTTTTCCCAGCCTGGATAATCTCTAGGCTGCCTGCTCACCCTGCTGCGGTTGCTACCAGGGCTGCCGTAACTCCTCCTGCACAGGTTTCCATCAGCATTCTCCTCCTGCCGCCCTTGGCCCCGCTGGACACAAGTGAGGCTTTGTGCCAAAGCCAGGGATATCTTTCACTGGGCTTTGGGTCAGGCTTATGCCTAAACCGTAAATAGAAAATGTACTGTTTATAGAAACCCTTTCGCTGAAGTGGATTATTTTATTTCTTTCAATTATTTCAGTTGCCCAGAGAAGCTGTGGATGCCCCATCCCTGGAAGTGTCCAAGGCCAGGCTGGATGAGGCTTGGAGCAACCTGGTCTAGTGGAAGGTGTCCCTGCCCATGGCAGGGGGGTTGGAACTAGATGGTCTTTAAGGTCCCATCCAACCCAAACCATCCTGTGATTCTATGATAATTACCCAAGAAGTTGTTCCTGTGCTGAAAACATTCTGTGTGTCAGCTTACCGGTAAAGCCAGCGTAGCTTCGTGGTAGCAACACTCCGTGGCCCGCACGCTGGGCCGTGCAGCATCGGTCTGGACAGCCGTGGTGCATTTGGGCAAGGAGGTCTTTGATGGATGCTGTCAGGAAATTGTCTCTTGGACTGATGTCTCGTATTTCCATGGGCTCTCCCGGTTCCCCAGCTCTTTGGGGAGATTATTGAGAAGTAAGAATTGGCTGCTGTCGATACACTGGTGGGTTTAGATGTATTTTGAGTGCCTTAGGGACCGTCGGGCTTGCGGGGTGCTGGAAGGGTGTCGTTAACACGTACGTTGGAGCTGTTTTATCCTCAGTCAGGGAGCGCTTGAACAGGGTAGAGAGAAGATTTGATCCTCTGGCATGTCTCTGCTGTTGAGGGACCAGACTCGGAGACGGCAACCAAGGTACAAAATCTTGGTGTGCTGTTTATCCTCTTTAAGCCTGGAACACCCTACACCGATTGTGTAAACCAAGTACGGTCCTCCCTTATTTGTCACATAGCGATCGGGTCATGGCAAGGATAACCTCACGGCCTTGAGGAGCCATTACGTTCCTCCTTTTCCCATATTATTCTGCTTTGTGGCCTGTAGCAGCACGGTATTTTACAAGTTTCAGTGCCTAGCAAAAGGTAAATACCATTTTGTTGGACTTGCTGGTATCAAAGCTCTGGGGGTACCTGGCCCGGGGGCAGCTGACACTGCCATGGAAAGGATGCCAGCGCTTACCAACTCCTCCCTGACCCATCGGCTGTGGTACCTGAAACTGGGCATCCCAGACAGGACCAAGCGCATCCCACCTTGCAAATCCAGCTCACTTCTCTTGGACTTTACTAAAAAAGATACACAATCATATTTTTTCCCCCCGAGGTGTTTTTAAATTGCTCTTGTTCACAGTTTATTGTTATTATTCCTTTTTGTTTGTTCTTTTGTGAGTTTGTTGGGTGGGGGGGGAGGGTTGTAATTACGGGGAAGTTGTTTTTATGGTTGTTTCCTAGCACTCCAGGGATGGGTGTTACGTACATAAAATTGGTATTATCATTGCAATTAATATTAAGAAGAAGAGTAGTAAGAGTGATAATACTAATACAGCAATGAAGTCTGCGTTTCTTGCTAAGCATGGTGAGCTTTGTGGGCAAACATCCTTTCCCTGAGGAAGACCATGAACCTAGATGTTAGGATGCCTCTCCAGGAGCAAAACCATCCCAAACTCCCGCATTGTGTCTTAAAGTCAGCATAGTTACGGTTTTATGATGGAAGTACAGGAGCTCAGATCTCAGAGATTCATCTCATGTAGGGGAAAAAGCCCTCAGAGAGCCTTCCCGGTGCCAGGCTGTGTTGTGGGATAGATGAATGTGTGGCACTGGCTGGAGTGGGATGGGGTAGATGGATCTGGCCAAAGTCTGCCTGGTTTCTGTCACCTCGTTACCCCCCTGCATTGGCTGCCGTGTGCTGCTCGCCCAGCCCAGGACCTCTTGGTCACTTCAGCCTGGCAGGACAATTTGAGCTGGTGGGGTTTTCAGGGAGATGTTCTCCTGCCATTCCCCAGCAGGCTCAGACAAAAGAAAGAATGATTTGCAAGGTGCCAGGTTCACATTAACATGGTTCAGAGGGATGGATGAACTGGAATGACACAGGTAAAGCAATGTGCAGCCGCCGGAAAAATGACATGCCCTTCGTCTTCTCGGTGTTCTGGGTGCTGAACAGCCATTTGTGTCATGATCTGCTGTAAGCACACAAGGATTTTGGAACTGGATGATCTTTAAGGTCCCTTCCAACCCAAACCATTCTATGATTCTATGATTTTCTTGGCCCTCTGTTGGACTTCTGACCCCTAGTTCCTTAGATATATTTTAGGATATGGCATGGCATCTAGTTGGAACTGGATGATCTTTAAGGTCCCTTCCAACCCAAACCATTCTGGGATTCTACGATACTGGAAATAGTCAGAAGGAGCTGTGAGAGCTGTTGGGGAAAGGAGCTCTCCTCTCTCCACCTCCAAGTCTCCCTGGAGAGAAAACTTCCAGTATGGAAGAGATGAAGGGGAAAGTCACTCCCCATCTTCCATTATCATTTGATGCCTATCACTCTTGCTGATCAAGCCAAAGAGCTGAAGGGTTGGAGTTGTTTCTCACGGGTGCTGACACAGCAGAGAGTATATCAGAAAGGCCCAACATTTGATGTGGCTTTATCATTGGCAAGCAGGAGAAGAAAATGGATAAATTAATCACCTTTTCCCTCCATCTGTCATAAGCTTTTGTCCCACAGGGAGGAAAATGTTTCCAGTTTGTCCTGGCTTTTTGAAGTGTGACACTATTGTATTTGCCAGCCTACATAGTGCCTAAGTCATCAAAATGCCAGGAGTGGGGGGGAATGCGAATACCACTTATAACACAGACTGGTGGGCCACAAAGCTGGGTTTCAAGCCTCTCTGGTTCTTTTTAAACCACCCCCCCGAGAATTCCAGCCAATCTTTCCCTCAGCTCAGCCCTGAACAGCCGTCTCGTGACTCACCATGTGTTTTAATTCCTTATTTACATTTTACTGAGTGATGATACCTCCAATTTCACCACTTCTGGTGGAAACCTACGGAGGTACAGGCAAGTCTTAGAGCCTTAATAAGGTAGTGGGACACCCGCAGTGTCAGGGTCCCAGCATCCCCCTCCTCTTTCTGGGAGGGACATGAAGCGTAAGCCCAGGAGCTTTTATCAGCAGAGCCCAGGGACACCTCTGCAGCCCCTCGCCAAAGTTTGTGGCTGGGTTGCCTACCTTTGCCCCTGCAACAGTGGTATGGCTTTGGGGTAAAACCCTGTTATGAGTTCATCACAGAGAATCGCTCACTTTCCAGGTTGTCTGAAAACCACTGTTTTGTTACAATTTCAAAGTAAATTTGTGTTAAAAGGTTGGTCTTTTTTTCTGGGTAGCATCCCAGAGATGAGTCCACTTCCCACGAGTTTTAATATATAGCTCCGGGGTTTGAAAAAGAAAAATCAAACTTTCTTCCTCCTTCCCTGGTGAAAAAAATAAACCCAAGACATTGAAGTGATCTCTTTCTGTCCAGAGCCTCCAAGCTCATGCGTCTCTGTGAACGTTTAAAGAGAGTCTTTTTTCACTGCTGGGGAATGGTTGTAATGGACTTGGTGGTTGTAATCTCCACAGTGTTGTTAGCATGAAACATTTTTAGACTCGGATTGCAGCGTTGGATGATTCTTTATACTGTGTGCGCACCTTTGCCGTGTTTGTGAAAGCTGCACGCAGGAATAGCGAGGACATCTTGGTATTTCCAACAACAGCATAATTGTTTCTAGGATATTTTGGGGGTCTGAGTCTGCTCAGGGCACCCGCAGCTTGCCCAGAGTCTCTGTTTCAGGTTGCATCTTTCTTGATGCAGGATTCAAGTCTAGGTCCATGTAGTCTTTTTGCTACTGATCCCTTGCACCACAGCTCGGTGAGTGGATGCCCCAGCCCTGGAAGTGTCCAAGGCCAGGCTGGATGAGGCTTGGAGCAACCTTTTCTAGTGGAAGGTGTCCCTGCCCATGGCAGGGGGCTTGGAACTGGATGATCTTTAAGGTCCCTTCCAACCCAAACCATTCTGTGATTCTGTGATGCACATGTATGGGGAAGGATTTCAGGCAGCTTCACTCTGTGTGTGAGATGGATTAGAAGTCCTGCATCATGCAGTCAATTATGGTTTTTTGGTTTTATCTCCAGCACAGCGATGCAGTCCATGACCTGCTCCTGGATTTTATCACGTGGGTTGGCATCCTGCTCTCACTGGTCTGCCTCCTGATCTGCATCTTCACCTTCTGCTTCTTCCGTGGGCTGCAGAGCGACCGTAACACGATTCACAAGAACTTGTGCATCAGCCTCTTCGTGGCAGAACTCCTCTTCCTCATTGGCATCAACCGGACTGACCAGCCGGTAAGAGGCAAAGCGCTTTCTGCTGCTGCCACAGGCTCACATCTCGATGCTTATGGGATGTTTCACCATGCAGTGGGATCTATTCCAGCACTGCCTTAGTTCCACGCATGAGTCCTTGTAGGGTCGAGCCCCTGGTTGTTAACTGGGAGTCAAATGCTGATGCCTGCTGGGATTTCAGAGGCTGTACGTGTGTTGTTTGTAAATAATGTGTGCACGTACAATAAGCAGGTTGTAAAAATGCGCTTTATTCTATACATCTTTACATGTTTATTGCCAGATTGTGTACATACCTGCCTTTGTATCTTTGAATATAATATATATATGCAGAGTTGTGTCTGGTTTAAAATAGTACACGCATATTTTCCAAGTGAAAAAAAAGTTCTTCCTTTGGAGAAAGGAAGATAAGAACTCCCTCGTTCTTACTAAGCCTCCCAGTAGGAGTAATCCCGACTGTTGCATTAACTCCGCGTGGTACAAACACCTTACGTTGCTCTTTTCAACCTGCACGCAGATTGCCTGTGCTGTCTTCGCTGCCCTCCTGCACTTCTTCTTCCTGGCGGCTTTCACCTGGATGTTCCTGGAGGGAGTGCAGCTCTACATCATGCTGGTGGAGGTTTTCGAGAGCGAACACTCCCGGAGGAAGTACTTCTACCTGGTTGGCTATGGCATGCCTGCGCTGATTGTGGCTGTATCGGCGGCGGTCGACTACCGGAGCTACGGCACAGATAAAGTGTGAGTGGGGCTTAGCATTGCTCGGACCTGGTCAGGAGAGATGGGAATGGGGATGACAAAGGGAAGTGAAGAGCCCAGAGACCTGGCAGGTAAAGGAGGCTGGTGCAGGCAGAGCTTAGCCAGGAGTCACGCCTTGCCTTATCTCTGTCTCCAGCACAGTCTGTGATGATACAGGACAAATCCTCACTCTGAAATTATTTGCAAAGGTATTTTCTTGGGGAACTCAGGCAATATTTTGTCACATCGTTGCATAATATCTTTTCTCCTATGATGAAAGGCTGAGAGAATTGGCCTTGTTCAGCCTGGAGAAGAGAAGGCTCTGGGGAGACCTTATTGCACCTTCCAGTACCTGAAGGGGCTACAAGGAAGCTGGGGGGGACTTTTTACAAGGGCCTGTAGTGACAGGACAAGGGGTAACGGGTTTAAATTGAAAGTGGGGAGATTTAGGTTGGATATTAGGAAAAAGTTCTTCCCGGAGAGGGTGGGGAGGCACTGGAACAGGTTGCCCAGAAAAGCTGTGGATACCCCATCCCTGGCTGTCCCAAGTCTTCGATTTGTCCTGTATCGGCAAGGTCATCCTTCTTCTCAAACCAGAGCATTTCTCATTTGGGTGATGAAACATTGCTTTATTCTTCCTCTTTTTTAAGTGTTCTATCAAATGAACAGAGCCTGCAAGCAAAATAGGTGGTGACTGTGGAGTGCAATAGGCTCTTTGAAATTGGAACAGCTCCATCATTTATCATTATGAATATTCTTAAATGTTTTCAGTGTTGCTGAAGCTGGTATCAAAGCACAATTTAGATGATCGTGCAAAACCGTCTAATGGAAAACAAGGGAAAACCAAGCCTTTGATTTTCTTTGCCAGCTTTGTTATAATAGTACTAACAATGTGTTTTTATTGACTGACTTTTTTTTACTTTCCCTTGTCAGGCTGCCTTGTCCCTGTCATTTTATCTGAGTTAAGGGCTCAGTCTGAAGGCATACATTGAGCTGGTGGCATTTTTAAAGCTCTTTTTTAGCATAGGTTGGGTCAGGCCATGACAGCAGTTGATATCCTGTTAAATACAACTGCAGATTTTTTGCCTGAAACCTTACTGGTATATACCAAGCTGATCCCTTGCAGAAGCAAATCTGTAGAGCAGTGGAGCTGCTCATGATCCATTACCATGTCAGCAGGTAGGCTTGTATCCCAGCTGGTTATTTGCGTCGTGTTCCTCCCATGAGCAGGAGAATAGCAACCTGAATTTGTATAAATGACATACTTTGTGGAAAGGAAGTGGCCCACACAGATAAAGGTAGGAGGGAGTAAGTTTCACAGATCTCGGCCAATTTATCCAAAGTAGTTTGACCGACTTAACAGGCCTCGGGGACAAAGAAAAAGTAACACAACAGCTGATGACAGGCTCTGGAGAAGACTGTTTCTGTCAGCTGCCACCTGCTTTCTGCTCCAACCAACTCTTCTGTTCACATTCCCTCTTCAGCAGTGTATTAGCCCCCATTGAATCAGGTATTGGAACATTCTGCCTTGTCCCTTTAGGCAGGTTGGGGATTGCTGCAGTGTTTCTAGGGAGGACCTACCTCTTCACAATGGCCTACGTGGGGTGTGTTGAGCCTCAAGGACGTTACAGCCAAAGAGCCGGGAGTCTGGCTCCCTGGAAAGCCAGTCAAGATACTCCTCCACCTCTGCATCGCTGGAGCTCTGTCCCCATCGCTCCGGTTCGCAGTCTGGTGGTTCCGTGACTGCCTTCCCCGTTGGTCACCCCGTGACTTTTGCAGGGTTACCATCGCAGGGCTTGTAGCACCAGAGTGATCCTTGTGACTTCTCTCTCCGCCTTGTGGGCTGCTTACCAAGAAAACCCAGCGTTGCAGCTACTTTGTGATGAAAGCTAGCCCCAGCTGCTTTCCCTGACAGTGCTCTGTAGCCGTTGGGTGTTGAAAATGTCGGACTTTGTTCCCTCATCGTGAAAGGACACAGCTCTCCTAAAGCACCATGGCAGCTTTGCATTGCTGGAATGTTCCCACTGCTGTTAAAGGAATATATGGACCTTTTCAAAGCACAGCAAAATAAACATATTCCATGGGATACGCTGCCTTTTCCCAGCAGACCTTGGGTGCCCGAATGTTTTAATGGCCTGGGAGGAACAGGCAGAAAGTTTGGCTGGAATTCAGTGGAGGCAAACAACAAAACTTTGCTGTCTTTGTGTTGAGGAGGCAGCCGTCCTGTGTCTGTGCCAGTAAGATCTCTCTCTCTCTCCACAGCATAAAGCAGTATTTTTAATGATTGAACATGTAGAATCATAGAATCATGATTACATCATTAAAAATACTGCTTTATGCTGTGGAGAGAGAGAGAGATCTTACTGGCACAGACACAGAACATGTATACATAGTATTTTGCAAATAAATATTTACAGGGATTTGCAGAGCCTAAAATATTTATTTATAATCTCTAATTCCAGAGTGCACAATTTCATCACGTACTCATAGTCGAAAATAAAAAACATACAATATGTTTTGTATAACTATCATGCTCCATCTGGTTGATGGATGATGATGTATTTTTCTGTATAATGTTATTAGAAGGGTAGAACTGATTAGAATTTGTAGTGAACTCTATGCCAGGCATACATAATTTGATTGCAAGAAGTTGCTTGGTTTTGCTGGGTTTTGTAAAACATCCTCTGGAATATATTACTTGCCTCCCTCCATTATTTATTGCATTTGTTTAAGCAGGACTTATGGAGCTGTTAGTGTTATTTGTTTTTTGCCTGGCATTTGGTGCCACCATTCATACATCTCAGAATGATTTGCTTAGACACCCGATGTAGGTTTGCTTGATTTCATTTTCCTTTCTAAATCCATCCCGCCTGTAACACATGCCCAGATTACATAGCCAGGAACAGGCAGTTGTTCCTCTCTGTTTCTTTGTTCATCACTTGGGGCTTGTGATTTTCTTAAGCATCCGGTGGCCTAGTATTCACTTTGGCATTTTGGAGTAGCTGCCCAGTAAAGATACTCTCTTACACTTAATTATCCTTTCCCTTTAACTATTTTTTGGTTTAGGAGCAGTTCAAACCACTCATGTTAGGAGATAATTTGCTTTTATAACCCAGCAGCAGCGTAGTGATTCCATGAAAAGACCATCCCATTCAGGCCAGCAGGGACTGTTCCTATGCACAAGCTGAGCCGCGTTGGGCCATTTCCCCCAAATAAATCAGGAAATGTTGCATGTTACCTGGTTCTGATTGTAATTTCTAAAGTAAAGGTGGAAAGCAGGAAGCCCCACTGCCGACGGTCTGGTCTCCCAACACTGCTGAAGCAATTCTGGTGATACTCACCTGAACTTCCATGAGACCATTTCTGATGGGCCGAATCCTCAGCTGCTGAGTCTTAAATGGCCACTTCTCAAGTTTTGCTGCTAAAAAGAAGACACTGAGATGGCAGATATAAAACGTTACATCATTTGCCTTGTCCTGTGTGTTAACCAAATCCATCCACCTCCCGGCCAGGTCTGCTGTCAGACAGTGTGGTGGGAAACACAGCGTGGAAAACAGCATTTGCAGTTGTGTTTGACAACAACTTGTGTCCAAAATTCAGTAAGAGCTGGATGAAGACTTCGGCAGCCTCCCTTTGAGAGGACTCACTCAAGTCGCAGGCCATCCAGAATGGGCAGTGAGAAGCTGTTCCATATTCCTACACTGTCCTGGGTTTCCCAGCAATGCCTCTTAGAGATGTCAGAGGAAAGCAGCTAGGCTTTGAATGATTCCATATATTTTAGAAAACGCACTCGTAGGTATATTCATCCACTGGTGATCAAATTCATCGTGACAGGAATCTCTCTATTGTTTCTCCCCCTTTTGGTATGCTATAAAGCGGGATATCCATGGTAAGCAGTCCAGCTGTCAGAAAGCGAATTGAAAGCCTGGCGTATGTACACAGCCTCCAAGTCCGTCAGCCAGCCGCCGACGTTCTACGCATGTTAATGTGGCTGGGAAAATAGCTCCCAACAATACGGTCTGTCTTGGGTGGCTCCACTGAACTTGTTTTATTTTCAGCGTCCGTGCCAGGTATTTGGAGGAGGAAGCGTGAGCCATGCGGCTGCTGGACTGCGTTAAGCAGAACCTATATTGCAGCCTTGAAAGGCATGTCTTGTGCATACATATCCCGTTGCTGCACCCAGACAAGGAGGCTGTACAGCCACGTGAAACAAACCACCGAGCTCCCTCAACAACACGATATGTTTAGGGCTCTTCAAATTTTATGGTCCGATGGCAGCTAATGATTGTTTATTGGTTATATTTAATGCACACCAGGGATAGTTTAGTATTTGATTTCTCTTCATGCAGAAAATAGAGTAAACTCTTTGTAGTCTTTATTACTTTGGAAAAGCTTTAGATGAATATAGCAACTTGTCACTGTGGAAAAGGAGGAAATTAAAAAGTAAAGGGAAAGCAGCGCCACGGAGCTCGTTACGAGCGCTGAATACGCCGGTGTGACTCTTGGAAGAAGCAGTGGGGTTTTGAGCAGCGTTCCCTGCACCCGCAGCCTTTCAGATAATCCGTTTTTCCTTGTATTTAGCCCTGAAGCAGCTCGTTGACTTAATGGCAGCAGAGCCTAAACTTGTAATGCGGCAAGTCGGTGTTCGCGGTGCAGCTGCGCGTGGGGGGTCAGAAGTAACTCGGCAGCCCAAGATTAGCAACTTTGGGAAGTGAGTTGCCTGATTGCTTCCTTGTTTCGAGGAGCTCATTTATGCAGTTCATTGTGCTTGTGGATTTTTGTCTTCTAAGGGAAGAAAAGCTCAGTGTGGTACTTGTCTGATTAGCAATTTACAGCTCCTCAACGCAATTGGCAGGATGCCCATGTTTTGATGTTTTGGTCTTAATTTGCATTTTTAATGAGGTATGACTTAAACAGGTTCAAAGTTGCATCTCTTCCTGATGACCACAGAAAAATAGGGCTTTTTAAAGTCCCTCTGCGGATTAGAGGCAGTCCCGCAGCTTCCCGTGCAGTCGCCCAAGGCTCATACACGGTTTCACAGAAAGGCGATTTTTCTAATCAAACAAGTAAAAAATGACATCACGTTCTTTAAAGTGTGCAGAGAGGTAAAAAATAAAAAAGGCTTCTCTGGTTTTCACAAGCTGTGCTCTTGCTCAGGTGAAGCCGTCTCTCGTTGGACCCTCTTGTTCCATGCCATCCCCCGCTTATCCCAAGGGTGCAGGACCTGGCTCCTTGGCTTTTTCCCATTCCCAGAATCCATCTCTTGTCATTGAATTGTGCTCCACAACCAAAGAGACAGACTTTTTCAGGGAACGAGGTGGAAAATTTCATCCATTTGGCTGACTGGAAAGGAGACCAGTTGCTCTGTGCTTCTTCACTCAGCCCAGCACGGCTTTTCCTTCTTGCCATATTCCAGCTTTGACTGATTTCCTCCCTGTCCCGAACCACGTGAAGTCAAAAACAGCTGCACCAGATGTGACCATATGGCTGGCCATCGTGCTTTAAGGAATAAAGGGTTTATGTCTTTCCTCTTCCCTGGGCTTTCCAAAAGCCAGCTCCCTCTTTATGCTGATGGAAAACCAAGTGGCATGGCAATTAAAATCATAGAATGGACACATTTATCAGAGAACGGTTTGGGTTGGAAAGGAACCTTAAAGATCATCTAGTTCCAACCCCTCTGCCATGGGTGGAGCACAGCTCCTGTGCCGCAGGGGCTGGGGGATGTTTTGAATGTTAAACTGGCAAAAAATTCAATTTTTTTAAATTAAAAAACCCCAAAACCGACCCTCTGAGCCCCCTCCCACACACTCACACTCTTATTATCAGCAGAAAGAAGTCGTGGGTCTGTGTATTCCCTGATTTATATGTGGCATAAGCGCTAGTCACATTTTTTCCTATAGGATGGGGCAGGTATAAAGTCTGAAATGCCATGTAACGCGTGAGCTGCTGCTCTGCGGACGTCTCTCTTCAGGGATGGGGGAGGACTCTTTCAGGGACTTCATTATCCTCGAAACCTCTATTCCTTTGTCAAATCTAGTTGCAATCGGGAGACATTGCAGGTGTTATTATGGGTGATACACAGATGTCATAATCGCATAAACCCTTTCCTACAGGAAATCACACTCAAATATGTTGCTGGTCACTCGTGTTGTTCCATTACCAGCTGCATCTAAATCACCTTGAACTTCAGCAGCCGCAGAGGAAACAAGATTTCCCTGCAATCGCTCAGAAAGCCTCTGTTTGCCTCTCGCATTAAGATTTTGATGCCGTCGCGTGAAGATTTTGGATGAATGACAGCAGCAGGAGTTCAGGAGTGACGGTCACGGAAGTGGCGGTATTTTAATTTGTGACAAATGACAGTCTGACCGTATATATCTCGATACATCTTCAAGACTGACGAGACCTGAAATTTATATGGTCAGGGGGAGAAGTAAGAAGCTGTATCTGCATCTTTGAATTTATTCATATCTTGGCTTCTCCCAGTCATAAAGGCTCAGGGCATGTTTTATTCTCCCATCAGGCAGCTCCCGCTGGTCTCTTCCGTGGGGGTGCTGGCACAGACCTTTCTGCCTGTTGCAAAGTCCATTAGAAGGGAAAAAAAAAAACCATCCAGCACGTGTGCACTAGAGCTGTCATTTGTGAGAACTGCTGTCTCTTCCACCGTGATAAATCTGTATATACAGTTCCTGTCGCTTGCCTAATTATGAAATTCCATCGGATGTTTAGCATGATTGGGGTTTTATGCTTTCTTAGTCCTCTGTGTATAAACAGAGCTGTGATTTGCGGCGTTACAAACGTGACAAGATACTATTATTTTAAACACCGTGCGAAACTTTCTTGGAATTCATATTTGTCTGTCTTGTAACCAGTCACTTCCATTTTGTCTTCCTGTCGCCTGGAATGAACTAGGAATGGAAATGTAATTTCCCAGGAGCCTTAAAAAATGTGGGGAGTATTAAATGCGGTTGAAATTAAGCGATTAATAATTTAGTTTTAGGCCATGAATCAACTTCATGTGATAGCCCAGACCATATGCAACCCTCAAAACATCAGTGGAAACAAAACACTCCGGAGGTTCAGGGAAATAAAACGCTCTAAAGGGGAAGTTGCTTGAACCTAATTAAACCTCAGCCTTCTGTTATCCAAATCGTGCTTCCTGTTTGCACCAAATTTGCTCTGATCTGCTTGCTGGAGAAATGTCATCTCGCCTGACAGTTGACAGACAGCTTGCGTCGCATCGGAGCCGGGGAGGGAAGAGGAGCTCAAAGCAAAAACTGAGCTCCGTGGATGCTCATCTGACCCCTTCCTTAAGAAAACCCACCGATTTAAGGGTTTTTTTCCAACAGATGCAAAATGCCTTAACAGCCAGGCCTTGTGCCATTTTCTCCCTGCTTCCTCCAGAGGTAATTATCTTACTCCATCAATAGCGCTGTCAGAAATTGGGCACATAATTCAGCATTTAAATGAACAAGCAATGTAATATTTCCTGTCTCCCACCGGCGTGTTTTGCAGCTCACATTCTTCTCTGTCACTCGCTCACTCTTGATGTATGTCCTGGGTGCAGTCCTTGAATGCCTTCTCTCCCCTGTGTTTCATTACAGATGTTGGCTCCGACTTGACACCTACTTCATTTGGAGCTTTATAGGACCGGCGACCTTGATAATTATGGTAAGAACTCCTAATTAACTACTCCATCTCTCAGGTCAAGAAATAAAACTTTTGCTGTCTCTTTACTCTTTATCTTTAATTTACACAGATTAATTTGAGAAAGGCATGTTCTTCTTTGACCCCACCTGGCACAAGCAATTAGACCCTCATTACGAGAGGCTCTTGGCATTGCAAAATACTTGAGCAAAACGGGCCGGGGAGTGTTGGAGCGGGCGCTTTGCAGTTTGGTTTCTACCACTGGCCATTTAGAAGTGCCAAATTCTGTTTTGATGCCACGCTGCATCAAAATGCCCTGGGTTGGAATTCCAGAGCGAAGGTTTGCATTGATCATGCAAAAAAAGGGAAATCTGGGATGGAGGGAAGGAAATAAACTCCAAACTGGAGGGGAGGTTTGGTGGGGGGTTTTCCTCCGTGACAGAAGTTGAAGCTCATCTGACTTCACGCTTAGCACATTGCCAACGTATCAGCTAACACAGCAACAAGGTAGAGAACCCCACTTTAGAGGCAGTTGGAGTTTTCTTCTGCTTTAATCGCTACAATATGGCTTAAATAAACCATCCTTTGTTTGGAATAGACTACGGCTTGGCTAACGCAGCAAACCAGGCACTTGCACTTCAATGCAGGCATTGTCCCTGCTTCTGCTTTTCCTGCAGCTGGGGGCTGTGTGAGCAGCCGTCCACATCAGGGAGGGGGCCGCCCCACCAGCTACAACTGTTGGGTTTCTTTCCCCTAAGCAATTCATTCACAAAAAGTTATCTTCCCTTTTTGATTATATCTCAAGCCCTGACCTGGGCTCTTGGGGGAACACCTTTCCAGGAGCTGTCAGCCTTCTTAACATTGAGGTGTTGAAACACCATCGTGTGTTTTACAGACAACTCAAACTCCTCTTCCTTTATATTTTTCAACTTTGCGTTGTGCTAACCATCTTCAGCAGTCGTGGTTTCCCTGCCCATCTCCCCCGTTACTCCGTATCTAAAAGATATATTCACAGAAAAAGTTGCATTTTTGCTTCGTTACGGTGGAGCTGGCTAAGCAAGATGCTTGGAATGACTTTCCGTGACTGTGCACCGCTCAGAGCCATTAAAGCAGATAGTTTTAATTTTCCATAACATCATTTGAAGCACCACAGTTGATGTTGGAACCAGCCCCGTGTCAGTAACAAGCACACTGCCACGGCTTCGGTAGTGCGGTGGCGTACCGGCTCTGCAGTCTCCAGGCCAGCTTACCTTATAAAATGCTTGGCAATTTGCTGTGATTCTGTCACTATAAAACTGTAACGAGGGCTAATTTCCTACAGCAGCTCATCTGTTGCAGAGAAGCAGCTGACTTTCTCCCCATCACGTTGTGCTGTGTCGTGTAACCCTTATGTTTTTTTTCCTTCCCCCCCCATCACAGCTTAATGTCATCTTCCTTGGGATCGCGCTCTATAAAATGTTTCATCATACTGCCATACTGAAACCCGAATCTGGATGTCTTGACAATATCAAGTAAGTGATTGGTTTTGTTTCTTTCTCTCTGCCTGTTGCTGCCTTTTGCTGTTTGTGTCCCCGTTCCTCTCTGAGGATCGTACAGGGGCGCCGACTCTGCCGGCAGCAGCGATAACCAGGGGCCATACGTTGGGTTATGGCACTGAGAGTGGTTTCTAATAGGTACCAACAAGCGACTGAGGATGCAACTCCATCTTTGCTGGGATATGGCTGCCAGTGATGGCATTTTTCATTCAGTTCTACATGAAGTAAAGCAAAGTTGCATTTGCCATCCTTGAACCAAGTAACCTCCTAGTCCTACATAAAAGGAAATCGTGCCCAATAATTACCGGCTAATTATTGCAGTCTCTACAGGGAAGGTGTTGAAATTGTTGATCATTACTATTTCTCTGTGCTCTGAGGGCGGCAGCCTTGCTTCTTTTCTGTTTGTTTTGGCCCCTGACAGGTTTAATGACTCAAATTCTCTCCAGAATCTGATTGGTTTCAGCCAAGTTATCAGCAGTTTACCTGGGGATGCCCACATCGGAGGATGTGCTTGCCAGCCAAGGCATGTTCTGCCCTTGGACCTGGTTAACGTCTGAGCCTGGGCATCTGACTGTCTGGCAAGCTGCTTCGTTATATTGATAGAGTATTAGTCTCCGTCAGTGCCTGTTTATTCAAGTACATCTGGCTTTAATTGCTCGCTTCAGAAATACAAGTGGGATTTCAGGTGCAGGGCGTGATAAGATGGGGAGCCTGCTAATTAATAAAACCATCTAATGAACTTCAGGAGGAGGAAATTGCTAGGAGTCAGTGCTTTCCTGCCCACCCAGAAAAGGAGAGTGTTGTGCAAGACGGCTGGAAGTTGGTTCTCTCCTCTCATCCATGGTGGGAGCAGGAGGAGAGGTGTGAGGGGAGCTCATTAGGAGACAGCTGAATCGCACAGTTGCAGGGCAGTTCTCTGCAAGGTTATTGTTCTTACTGCTGAGCAACTCTCGCCAATGCAGGTTTCATTTAAACTAGGTCAGTCTCCCCTTAAAACCTCCCCGGCAGGGCAGGATTGCACAACCCGTCACGGTCCTTTGGATGAAGTTTTAGTGTCTTAGCTGCTTCCCCGAGGGTTGGGAGGAAAGGGGACTGGAACCCGTACAAATGCAGGAGACCGCAGTGAGCTTGGGGACCCGCAGGGCGCAACTCCCCCAGGTTGCGGGCAGGCTGCTCTGTGGTATGCCTGTTTCTCCTGCCACCGCCCAGAGATCAGATGAAATTGGATGAGCAGTCCCTCCTGGATGTCCAGGACTGATCCCAGCACGTTAGTCTTTCATTCGGTCTTGGATGAGGCGTTAAAGGAATGGTACATTTAATAACACTTATTAACATGACTCCTCGTTACGCAGTAGTGCTATGGGATTGCTCACTGAGAACAGTCTTTCTGAGGTTACCCACACAAAATCTGTCTAGAAAGCCTTGGAGTATGACATTTAAATTAAAAACTGGGAAAAAAAGAAATCCAAAGCCCTTGTAATTAAAGCAGAAATAATAATTACCTGCTGAATAATCTTGCTTGTGCTAATCTCTAGTATCTTTGTTTAAAATGCCAGGAATTTATACAACCAGTTACGTCAATTATAATGTCACTGTAAAATATTTTATGGGTTCCTTGGCACGATGAGTTCCTGATTTGACATCATTAAAACGTTTTGAAAACACAAGCAATTAAAATACTTTCAAGTATGTTGCTGATACCCTTCCCAACATGTTGCTTCATTACAAAAGATTTTTTATGCTTGAAAAAAATAAGAGAAACATACTCTAAACTCAGGAATACCCCAAGATCACCACCCTAGGAAGTTTATCAAAACAAGCATTTCAGAAGGGACTTGACTGCAATTTCTGAATACCTAAGCAGGACAAAGTTAAATCTCTAAATCCAAGGCATGTGTTGTCTCAGTGTCAGATACGCTTGAGTTAGGAGAAGGTGCAGATTTTTAATAGAGAAGGGAATTTACCTTTGAGGGAGCTTTCATAGGGATGGGGGGAGGTTTGCAATCTCTGGAAAACTTTTAGGTAAGGTAATAATAGTCTTCTAGGTAAAACTGTGGTCTTCTGGGTAAAATTGTGGTCTTCTTCCAAAGGCATTGGCTGTAACCGAGTTGCAAAATGTGGATGTGGTTCAGCACCCCTGGAATAAAAAGCCACAGACCAGTTATTTCGCAGGTGACCAGCAAGGTCCTTTCTGAGCTTATCTCCATGGGTCTAGGTGTTTGGAGTAAAGACACCCAGATCTGTTTCTCAAGGTGCTCAGTGCCTTTGCTAGCTCCCAGCATGCTCCCAGACCCTTGCATCCCATCTCATCGGTTTCTATTTCAAACACCAAACCAAACCGAGGGCCCCTTGCTCCCATCTGCGTGTGACAGCTTTACGGCACACGGGGAGCTGAATGGGAGTTTGTTCTCCCAGTTCATTTCCTACTGCTGCTCTGTGTTGGGCTGTGGTGAAGCTCTCGCAACATAAATCCCGAGCCTGTTCAACAACAGCAAAATACTTGATTCCCTATGGCAATGTAAAAATAAAGGCCATAAAATATTTTAATAGGCTGTTAATAAGCGCCCCTGCAATCTGGTGCTTGCCTATGCCACTTTAAAGGTTAGAAATACATTGTGAAGTATAGAAAATAGGCAAATAACTCCACTTAAATTAATGAACTTGATAAGGGATCAGGTGTCACCTGGGATACCTTTAATTACTGCACCAACAGAAAAGCCATTCAAAGGGCAGTGCCTGAACCAGATGCTGTGTGGCTGCAAGATTTGTGGGCACTGCGCAAAGTTGTAAAAATAAACTTCCCTAACCTTCAGGAACAGGCCCTGTATTATTGTGCCAGCATGGGAGAATCTGACATTCCCGTGGCAGAGCACTGGTTACCCAGGGGTTACCCAGCAAGAGATTTGAGGAGTACAGAGCTGGTTTATTTTTGACCCATGTTAACTTCTCAGGCTTAGCCCAGCATGTTTAAGAGGGATGCAGGGTGGACACACACGTCAGCTCAGTGGGTTGCGCCCGCCGAGACAGCGAGGTCTGTGCTCTCATCCTGCTTTTGAGGCGTGTAGCCAGGAGATGTATGTGGTTTATGTTGTTTGGCGCTGCAAGAGTTTCTGTGCCTGCTGCTAATGCTAGGAGGGCAGATGAGCTCCAGTTCCAAACAGGTACCATACCAGAAGCAGCACGCTTTTACCTAGGACCTTCTGAAAAAGTTCAGTCTGACTTCTTCCTTTGACATATTTAAACAGAAAATTTAAGGGATCACCCAGAATGAGGATCTCTTCTGCCCTTTAAAGATCCCTTTAGAGTGATAGAGTGAAGTGATGCAGGCAAGGACACCAAAAAAGCTGGCTCTTGGGTGGTGCATGTCGCTTCTGCCCATGCCTCCCCAAACGTGGGGCAGGAGGGGATTTTCCTTCCCAGCCTTTTCCGGTGGCTGTTTCTGGGTGCTTGAGGCCCACTGTGGCCATTGTTCTTTCATCTCTTCTGGACTTTTTGGCAGATGTGGGTGAGCAGAGACAGGCAGCGAGGAGCATCTTTGGTAGCTCTGCCCACATCACTTGCATCTCACTCGGGGCCCTTCCGAGAGCGTAAGTGGGATGCGAAGGGTGCATGAAATGGCTCATGAGCACAAACTGATTCACTGTCAACAAATGTACGTGGGAAGGTGTTGTTTCGGAGGATTGATTCCCTCAGCCCTTACGAGCTTGCAGTGAAGGCAGATCTTTGAAGCCAGGTTTTTGGATGGCAAAAGCCTGCTGTGCTGCCTGCATCTATAGCCTGTGAGATGCAGACTATAGGTATATCAGTGCCTTATTGGTGCACTCTTTCTAGCAGATGGCTTCTCGCGAGGACGTGTTACCAGCTGGAATACTTTGGAGCAGCTGTGAAGGCTGTTTTACCGAAGGTTGCTGCCGTGTGGAGTGATTTCTGGAGTCAAGCAGCTCAAAAGTCTCTCTTTCACACTTTTCCATTGTGCCGGGTATATGCTGGATGTGTGAAATGTCTCAGACTGTTGGAGACAGGAGCACACTAAATCTTTTTTTATATTCGCATTCCTATAGGAAGCCTTATGTGACAAAGGAAAATACATCTATGTGTGGATTAGTCCAGCACGAATCTCCAGTTTTCTGTCCATCAGCTCCTTTCCGGGTGGTCAGTCATGCCCTGGGACTGCCTGCAGTCCTCACACACCAGGTTTTCATCTGATCCATGCCAGATGCTGCAGCACGACAAACCATCCATGTGTTTCCAGAAACTTAACCCCCATTCTCCGTGCAAAACGGAGGGTTTCAGATGAAACCCCTCCCCAAATGCCTGTGCGGGTGTGACGGTGCAGGGCTTGTTCTGCAGCCATTTGAATTCTGTTCATTTGACTCACCGTGATGTTATTAAAGGGAAAAAAGGAGGGACTGCACTGATGGTAATCCAGATGTGCTCTTCACCACATCTGCTAAAATCTGAGGTCCTGTCTTCACAGTGAGTTGTTACTGTGCACAATATGGGCCGTGCTGGTTATTGACATGGAAAACTGGTATGAAATTGGGAAAACTGGTATGAAATGGGATGGGGAGGGCAGTTACTTAGTTAACAAAAGGCAATCCTGTAAGTGGATTGAAAGGATTCATCAGTGAGGCCAAACAGCTACCATGGCTGAAGTTACACAGGGCTTCTCCGAGTGTCCGGAGGGGAGAGGGTGAAACCTCCTTTCTCCTAGCAGAGACCAGAACCCATCATAGAATCATAGAAT